>NW_020537792.1:0-17656 GCF_003426905.1 Ctenocephalides felis
AATCTCTTGTGAGATTTCGCACGTGCGAGAGGGAACTCGAATGGTTTCTTGCACGTGCTACGCACATTATTCTACAAACGAAACGTAGTGTTGGATGATATAATGGGACTCCAGACGAGACCAGTTTGCATTAGCAAATTGATTATATCCTTATAAGGAGGATGATGGTGATTGTGAGAAAAGATGAGGACTATTTGGATTTTTCTGTATTACAATAGAACGTTGCATAGTCACATTAACAATCGTCTTGTGAGGCGAGGAACTGTTTTTCACGTAATAGTTTTTTTTCTTTTTCTCAATTATATAATTGCAATCTGCCTAAGAAGTAATTTAGAAATAAGTAGTCAGTGTAGAAGTGATTGGTTAGTAAATGTTACCCTAAGTTGACAATTTATATTAAGATTAAGATATATGATTAATAGGGAGAACTTTGATGAAGCTTCGCATGGTGATAGAGCAGATAGTCAAAATAAATTTCTTGAAATATAATTCATTCAGTTGCATTCAAATTTGCTAAACTATGTTTATAATCAGTGGTTATATTCAATAAATAATTTAAATGTTTTCTATTAAATAATTTTTTTAACGAAAAACATGTGCAATTATGACGGGTACTCTTTCGTGAGCTCTTGGTACTTATGTCAAAGGGGGCGTCCATTATCACGGGAGCAAGTTTTTAAGGATTTTTAGATCTCCCCTCCCCTTGGTGATACATGGCGATATTCAAATTTACTCTCCCTCCTCCACCACCAAACATCACGTGTATTTTTAATTTTAGTTTAATTTTTGAATTTTTTTTTAAGTTTGCCTACATAAGGATTTGAAAATCTCTACAGTCAACGAAATGATCAAATTAGAAGTTCATCTTTCAACAATAAATTAATCCAGCATGCAAATTCTACAAATCAAGCGATTCACAGATCTTTAAGAAGACTAATTTTAAAGGCCTTTAAGAGGCCTTCCGATCTACTAAACACCTAGCCCCTAACTTAGTACGTGGCATACATCACCACGTCATATTTCATTTATGTTATTATTTTTGTATTACTGTTATTATTTTATTTTATTTTAACTTTGTTTCGATTTTTTGTATTTTTTTTTGCACCTATCAATTTTGTAAATAAGACATTAAGTCTTGATTAACAAAAATAAATTACAACAAATTGAAAATCTATTCCCAGTTATTATTTTTGTCCTAGTCATTCCATTAGCTTTTTCTAGAAGATTGAATAATGTCGTACGCAGAATTGCATAATAACGGCATTATATATATATATATATATATATATATATGTGTGTGTATATATATGTATAATATATATATATATATATATATATATATATATATATCTTGTTCATTTTGACACCTGTCTCACGGAATGAAATATATCCAATCATTTGATTGACAGGACAAACCACACGGATATTTTTTGAAATTATCCATGAAATCTCTTTGCCTCATCGATTTGCCAATGCGAATTCTTGAAATGTAGTCATGGGAGTGTTCATAAAAGACATAATGGGAATGGAAGTCGAAGACATAAGCATAAATATTTATTTATCGAACATTTGCACATACGACAAATGATAAAATGTAGTACACATTTCAGATAAAAATTTGTAGAATAAATTTGATAGATGCACTATCACTACTACATTTGAGTTACTATGTACACATAGGTAATTTTTTTTTCTATTGCACTAGCATTATCACCTCCTATAGAGTATAAAAAGATAACAATTATTCTATATTTATTAAAATTTTTACCATCAATAGTTTTTTTTCAGTCTTCAGTCAAAACATATGGTGATGCAATACTCTTATTTAAAAATACTTTCCTTATTGATTTAGTTAATTCAAGATGTTTTTTCATATTTATGCATAAAATTTTCAAATCGTAAATAACCTACTTTCTTCTCACTTTTATATTCATCATCATCACTGAGCCTTTAGTGATTAATTTTTACTATTTGATAAATATTATTTATATTTTTATATCACTAACTTTTACAAAAAATATCATCTTTCTTTTAATTTTTAATATTATCATAAGTTATTTTGATAAAAATTTCCAGTCTCCCAGTCTGGCCCCATCTCGACTTGATTTATACTTCATCGAATTATCAATATTTGCTTTTCTCTTCCCTTTTCGGAGTGATGTACTGACAAATGTTTTACTACAGGGTGCTTATCAAATTATGTAGAATTTAGGGGGTGTATAATAATATTCGATGTCTACGAACTTGGATAAAAACTATAGTATTTATTCTAAAATTATTTTTGCATGAAAATTGCAGAATTGTTTAAACAATACCAACTGGATAAAGCACTTAATTCAACACACACATGTATATATATATATATATATAATATATATATATATATAAATATACATACTATATATATTCTTATTGCAGTAATGTTGTGTCGCATATGGCGCATAATCTCAGACGATATACATTACAATAAATCTTTTCCGAAACCTTTTTCCTATTTTCTCCCAACATTTTCCTTTTCTTATGCTAAAAGCTTTCCATTTAAACTTTCTTGAAAGAACAATGCTGCACATTGACAATGTCGAAAATCTATTGTGTCTCAGAAGTTTATTACCCGTATCGTGATTTTGATGCCACAATAATATATTTATAAATAGACACATATTCATATAATATTCTTATGTGAATCTTGAAATTTATGTCGATATAATATAAATGAGTTGGGTTTCCATAATTCTAAGTTTATTTGATATTCATACGTTTTAACCAAAATCCTAGCCTTCATTAACTGGAAAATTACTATATTGTGAATCATGATCAAAATTACCATTTAGGTAATAATAAAATAACTAACCTAACAGACGTACAGTTTGTTCATAATCAATATTAAATAAAACATTGTGTACTATGTTAATAAATTTTGGGAGCATCACAAAAAGTTTATAAAAAGTTAACATTTGCATAGCTCTTTATAAAAGCCTTAATTACGAAGTTTCATATCAAGGCTATATGAAACAACCCTCAGAAAATCGTCGCCTAAAGAGATCACCTCCAGTATTTTTCCAATATTGGATCTTTGTCTACATCCAACAGACAGTTTTTTTCTGTCTATACATTTAATCACCATGTATAAAATATACTCCTAGCATTATGGACTCAGTCAGCAGTTTTCACTTTTCTTTCCAAAGCGTTTTTCACGCTTCGAAGAACAGAAAAAAATTTCCTCGTCGATATAAAGAGTTTTTTTTGTCTTGAATCGTTTGATTTGCGTATGCAGATATTTTTTTTGCTGAATAAAATTGATTTCAGAAGTAAATTTATTGATGTTGCAGTGGGTAGAAGAGGTTGAAATATTAAATTGTCTAGATGAATTATGAGGTATCTACAAAATAATAGTTTTATATTAATTTTTGAATCAATTTAGAAATTAGTAAGTTGTTAATAAAGGTCTATGTTCTGAGGGTGTAATAATATAAATATGTTGATTTAATAAAAAAAATCATTTTATGACATTTTATGTGAGTGGGTTTGACAGTGATTTGATTGCTTCTTCTATTGCTTTATAAATATTTTTAGTATATTAATAGTAGTGCCTAATCTTCTTCCTAAGTTTTTTAGTATTGCCCTGATGATAACTCAGACTAAGATTCGAAACTTTTGGTAAATGCCTTTTCTCTCTCAGCCCTTGGTCATTCACCATTAACTTCATCTTAAACATAACATCACCTACTATTACTATTACTATTACTTCCCATACAATGTCTTTACATGTTTCATCCCTTACTAAAGATATAATTACCACATTGAATATGACCCAATGGAGGGTGCCCTTACAGAGTATTTTGCATTTGCAGACACTGCATATGAGGATCCTCTGAAATGGACAGTGATCGTAAATAATAATATTCACCACTAATTAGGGTCGCATTCATAACCTACCTATCATTTGCACTGACCATGGGGTGAATAGCTTTAGGGGTTGAAAGTTTAGACAGGATTGTAGATTTATATATGATATTGGGATTTGTACTTGGACATTTCGAGTTGCGTTATAAAAGTTTAGGTTGGCAGTTGTAAAGTGAAATTTTGATATTAGTTGGTAACTCGTAAATCGATCGAAGGCCGGTCTTTGGTGTGGGCAATACTACATTTTTACCCACTATGTTTTTCTTTTAAGTTGTAATTGACCTTTTTTGTTTTCATTTTTCTATTCTCATGTGTTTGGTGTGTTTCCTCTTTTCCACCAAGTCGTCAGTCAACTACAATCTCTCTTCAATACCATTTTTATCATCCAGAAAGCTCTCTGTTTCCAATTGCATTGCTTTCGAAAATCCACCTTATTTTTTAAGGGCGTATCATATATTATTTTTCTGCAATTTATATCTGAATGCGTGCAGTTTATTACTATTGGCTTTTCAAATTATAACGTGATCCATGTTGGACATAAACTATCTTCCGGTACTTTCTACATCATGATTTCGAAACTGATTTTATAACAATATATAAGACTTTATGACAATACTAGTTTGTTTATTGTTTACTTGTTAAACAATAAAGCACGTTATATTGTTTTCATAATTCATGTATTTCAAGCTGTTTGGAAGTAACTGTTTTCAATGTCTCAATGTCAATTTTAGTCCTTGGTTTATTGAAATAATCTTTAAAATAATTTATTATATCATACACGTTCAGATTTTAGAAGTTTAGTAATGTCCTGTTCTAATTTAACCAAACTTTCAAATATATTATAAATTTTATTTAAATTAGTTGATGTGTATTTCTTTAATTTATTATAGGGCTTTGCAAATAAATTAAGGCAAATTAGAATAGACAAAAAATATTCAGAACTTGAAAGTAATCATACTCTTGCAAATTATACATTATTGTACATTCTCCTTTACTAACTTTGACGACTTTTCTTCTAGAATTCTGCATTTGACAATTTTACAGCCATTCCCATTTCATCTGACAAATAATTTTCTTCAAGCCCATTTTACCATCTTACAACGACTCCTAAGAAAATTGTTAATTCTCTGTCGTAGGACGTGCGGTTATGTCCGCTCATGAATAAGTTTTAATCAAGACATCCTTTGGAGAGAATGGGTTGTCAGTATGACTGGTGGGGTTTTAATAGCTCCAGTGGGTTACTTGAGGAAATGGACGTTGTGGATTTAGGTCGGATGTTGGAGATAATTGGAATAATATGCAAACACATACATGTATAATAGAAATTTAATATTGCGAATGGGTGTTCCGCAAGGTTCGGTTCTCGGGTCAATCGATATTTGTGATTGAATTGAAAAAAAAAAATGAAATTGGTTTGAGAGATGTCTTCTTGAAACAATGAAAAGACTAAAATAGTGGTTTATACGATTAGTGGTTTACTTGAGGCAATACTAAAACTAATCCTGTACTTAAATGTGATAGATTCATCTAAGTCAGTTTTTATTATTTTTTATTATGGTGATGCAGCCCTTCGTGTATGCATTACTCCCCAACTTGCATATTTTGTGAAACTTAATGAGAATTTACGATACGTTCTGCGGTTTTAATTTTCAACACAGACCCCCCAAAGTTCGCATTATTGCCATTTCTGCGGCACTTGGAAATTCGTCCTAAGTACCCTCGAGTAGGCGTGAGTGCATCCGAAATGCCGGGACAATATATTACTTGTACTCCAAAATATTAATTATGACATTGGGTTGTTCTAAAGCTGTTTTCACACGAAGAAGGACAGATACCACTTTTGTATGAAAAATAATATCACACTGGTCAATTCAGCTCTATAAGAGTCTATAAATTATTAGCTTGACTTCTGTTTTTTACATCGAAGGCACTTTTTGTTAATATGGGTCCTATCCAGTTTTTTTTCACAGTGATATCTGGATAGAGAGATGTTCCTTATTTTCATTTTTTACCTTAACTTTTCACAACTCTCAGAAAAATTTTAGTGAGCTTTTCTTGGAGTACCAACATGTCTCTGATCCGTACAGAGCCAAACTCTGAAGGAGTGCCATGTGATTATATACAATATTAAAAATAATTATTTCTATTCATATCCTTCAAGTGTTGAAACAATAAATAGTGTACTGTACCAAATTATCCTTGAAAATTATTTATTGACACCTGATCTGCATATGTGGATCATTCAACTCGGTTTATGAGAACTGTGCTGATGGTATCATTGTTCGCATTGTGGTTTTAGTAGTCTTAGAAAACTAGTTTAAATGCTTTTAACATGCGTAAAACGTGTTGAAACAAAACATTGTAAAAGTTACACATCAAGAAAAACTTGAAAGCTAGAAGTTGTTGTACAAAAATGCCCCAAAATATATTTGACACAAAGTTGCTCATTTGCGAATTTAGCGATTTTCATGCAACGTACTATAACATACATTGAATTTTTTTTTTTTTGCTTATTTATTTTTATTTGTGTTCTTTTAAGCAAGCCTCTCCTAGTTTTACAGATCAGTTTCAGCTTTTTTAAACAGCTTTTTTTTAACTAATCCAATTGTTGGTACATAATACTAATGTCTATTTATCACTGGTGTGAATAATTTATTATATATTACAGTAATGCGTTTTTTAAAATTATATTATGTGATAATGCACCACTTAAAAGGCATTTCTGTTTGAAACTCTACTTATCGTAATAACTTAGTGCATTGATCTCAAAGGCTTCTTTTAAGAAGTGCTTGCTATTTTATCAGAAAATATATTAATGTTGATTGATGGGGAAAGCTAATTAAGTGATTTTGATACAGAATTAATTAGTTTGAAATAATTTTCTCATAGATTAAAAGCATAGAAAGTGTTTGAAAACACCAGATTGCAGCAAGTACGATATATATTTTAATCGGTCTATAATATTTTTGGGGATTGTTTACCCAGGCATTTTATCACGATACAAGTTTCCATCAAATTCCATGTAAAATTTTCCCGAAATCAATTTTTTCTTACTTAGTCTAATGGAAATTCTCGTCTCTTATGATGATGTGCAAAACAAACAAAAGCAAATCAACATCCAGCACGTTTATTTAATAAAGATACAATTAATTCATGAATAAATTTATATTCATGAATTCATACATTATGCAATCCGCATGCGCATTAATTTCTACAGTCTGTGGTCATCACAACTAGTTCATTATGCGAAATTCATTCAAATGTGTCTGATCATATGTTATTAAGGCAAACTGTATTATAATTTTATTATGGAAATATAAATAAGAAATGTAACAGGAAAAATTTACAAAAATGAAAAACGTGAAGGTAATATGGTAGAAATATACTTATTTCTTGCGGATCACGAATGGCTAAAATATTTATAAGAGCAAACTGATATTTGTTAAACAATCTTGTAATCTATCTTTAGATGGGTAGAAACTCTAGTTTACTGTTTTAATCAAATATTTATATTTCAATTCTGGAATAAAATAAAACTTATTGTCACATCAAAGGCCTATGAAAAGTGACTGCGCGAACTTGAATCAATTTTTATAATTAAACTACTTTCCATAGGCCTCTAATATATTACAGTGGTCAGTTTGAGAACCAAATCTCTCATTAAGTTTCACTAAAAGTCCTGACAAGCTACGAAAGGGTTCTCCTTCTTAGATTTTCTGAAAAAAAAAACTTTTTTCGTAGAACTTACATGGGAAGAATGACAACACCTACACTTTGATAGTTTTAAAATGCCGGCAAGGACTGTAAATATAAAGTGACTAGAATTTTATCATAGAATAATTAATCATTCAGTGTTACAAACAATATTTTAATTGTTTTCTTGGTAATTATTAGCAATTATCTTATTTGCGCAGAAATAAAATGATAGACGCCGGTGGTCCATCTTCTTCGAAGTTACTTGCTGCGGGTTTAATGACCGATCTATAAATTTTATATCACTTGCAATTATACAGCAATCAAATGCAATGATTGAAATATAATATTTATTTTACTAATAACATTTTTTAAATACAGAATATTAGTATTTATAATACGTTCGGAAACAATGAAACTGGACAATTCTGCGAGAACAAAGACAAAGTAATATTTATATGACCTTCATAAATGACTGTTTTACGATTCAACCAAAGACCAAGTAGTCTTTTACTATACTCCAGATAAAAAAGTCTCAAGAAGTAACTTTTTTACAAATAATTTGCTCTTTTGCATATTCTTCTATAAATCTGCCTTCGTATCTTTGAAATTATTTAAATGCCAGTCATGTGCATCTTAACGTGCAAAGTACTTCAATTTCAACTACTGTAATTATCATAAATACCTACTGTCAAATGTTTAATTTTCAAAAATAAATATTTTTTTGCAGAACTTATTCTGAACAAGGTTTAAGTTCTTTGCAAATGATTGAAAGATATGTAATTGTATGAGAATTTGGATAAATTCGAAAAGAGATGGTACAAAGATAATAATATTTGAATGAAATTGCAATATTTTTATTATTGTAGCAAATTAAATGATATTAGAAAATTTATATTTAAATCTACATATGTACATAGATAAAATAATATAAAAAATGAATAAAATCAAAAAGACCTTTTTGAAAAAATTAAACTAATTAGCTAACATTTAAATTTATATTTAAATGTTATTTATTTATTTAATTTTTCATGATTTTGAAACGGTTTTTTCAATTTTATTTGTTTTTATATAATTCATGTATATAATGGTTTCTTAAAATTTTGCATTTTTTTCACGACTTGGAAAACGGTTTTTCCAATTTGATTTATTTTTCATATGATTTTAACTTATGTATATTGATTTCTTAAGTATTTGCAATTCTTTTCATGTCTTGGAAAAAATTTTCTTGAACTTTATCTTAATTTTTGTTATATTAATCCTGGGTTCTTAAGTTATATAATTTAATTATCATATTATTTATTTTAATTATTGATTTTATGCTTTTTGCAATTTCTTTTATAACTTGGAAGTAAAATAAAAAACATTATTTTTAAGGATATTTTTTAGAACTTCGTTTTTATTTGGATGGAGATTGATCGATTTCTTTCTCTAGTTTCTAAAGTTTAATCGTGCTTTAAAAGCAAATGTAAATTCAAACTTTTATACTATTTGAAAAGAAAAAATACTTTTCTGTAACTTAATGCGATATTTTTGAAAACTCGATATGATGTCGCTTAAAAGTTTTATAAATTTTATGATGATTTTTTATAATCCTAAATTGTGGTTTTAACAGATAAATTTCAATAACTTGTTTTTATACAACAATACCCATTAAATTGCTTAAAAGTTTTATGATGATTTTATATTTATTTAATCATTATACTTTAAACAGATACAAAATATATGCGAAAAATTGCGTATATCCTAAATTGTGGTTTTAACAGATAAATTTCAATAACTTGCTTTTATACAACAACACCCATTTTTCACGAAAAAATAGTATTGTAAAATCATAGTTACAAAATACGAGTAAAATTAAATCTCCATCGTATACCTCGTAGATTTTATTTTTTCTTAAATTAAATTTTAAAATATATTTATTATTTAAATAAGTAGTTCCAAATTCGTATTTTGAACTAAAATATATTATATATTTTTTAATAATAATATATGATTTCATTTTAGATATTTTTTAATAATATTTATTTAATTTTTATATTAGATATTTTTTATTATTGTCCAAAGGTTTTAGTTACAACTATATTTTTATTAAGGAAAGAGACTATTTTTGTATTTAAATTATTGTATTTTGCACTTATAGGGAGTTGGCGACTCCAACGAAACAAATTTCTGCAACTTGCCTATAGATATAAATATATTTTCCGTTGATTTGAACGTAAATTGAATTTCCTATAAATAAATAATATTGATATAATACGCCTCTACGTCTTCAAGAAACCAACGTTGTGCTTTTATTGAAATTGTATACCAGGCGTATTTGAAAGCAAGAAATTATAGAATCGTTCGGTGAACATTCAAAAGGTTATTCAATTATAAATAAATAAATGTATTTATATATATATATATATATATATATAATTAAATATACATATGCAAAGAGCAGGAAATCCAATTAAAATGATTTTCAAAGAGCTTTTGGAAAATTTGAGTTAGGTTTAGAATCAAGCTCTCTCTCAAGTATATAAAATTAAGTCACAGTTTGGCTATCTTTCAAGTACATAAAATTAATAATATTATTAATTTAAGGATTTATTTAATTAAAATTTATAATATTATTGATTTAAGTATTTATTAAATTCAAATTTATAATATTATTAATTAAGGAAGAATATAAAAAATATATTTAATGAGGATTATAAGCTTATATTTTAAATTTATTATTTAAATTTAATGCATTATTAAAACATTATGAAAAACATATGAATTTTATGATTATATGAATTTTCATTGACCTTTAATCACCTAGCACTATATGTAATAAAGTATATTTCTAATAAATATTAAAAATAATGGATTATACATGAGTATCAATTTTATGAATATATGATTTTGATTCAAATCATTTAGCACTATATATAAAGTATTATTTTTGAAAAAAATATGGAAAATAATCGATCATACATACTTCAGCTTCTAGCAATTCTTAAGTAATTATAGTATAATTGATTTCACCGTAAAAACGATTCAAATGTAAAAATCAAATATTTTTGATAAATCAAGGTTTAAATAAAAGAATTTCAAACTAGAAAAATTATACAAAAAATTACTTAATATGAATGCAAATTAACTAAGAAATAGTAAAAATAATAATTTAAATTAACTGTTATATCATCAAATTGGAATTGTATTCGAATTTCCAACATTCAAAGTTATTTCAAAAATCTAGGTTCTTAATTTAATATTTACAATTTATTTAATACCTTGTTAGTACTTGTGTACTAATTTTTTATTAAGTCACTGTTTATTTCTATAAATTTTACCAAATTTTTAAAAATTTAGTTATCATTTCCAATTCGCATTGAAATTGATATAATTGATCTTCTTGATCGATCATTACTATGTCAATTATCATATATCATTTACATTTGCGTGAAAAACACTATATCATCCATATAAATTCGTTCTAAATTACTTCATCTATGACCAAGCACACAATTAATATGAATGATTAAATAAATTAATAGATGCAAATGTATGAATAACTGTGCAAGATGACATAGAAATTAGTTTATAAGTTTATTGATATGGAACTGCAAGGCAATTGTTGCAACAGTCACGGTTTATGCATATTGCATTAACTCCACGATATGGATCATCTAACGCGACTTTGGGTTTACTATGCTCGGAATATCCTATAATCTGGTGGAGAGGTTGTCAAAGTTTAAGGACAATGTCATTTTAGAGGCTGTTCTAGAAATTATAAAAATTTTTGTAATGCGATCCCTGAACCCGTCAGATTACTTTCAGTACATCCACTGATAGTCATCATCAAAATTCATTCCAAATCTCTCATCATCAGTAAATTCTCCAGTCTTCTGTTTTTAGTATATGACATCTGGCCAAATTTCAATCATGAACCGTTTTTGCTCCAAATTTGATTCTTTTTCAAGGTTCAAAACAATTTGTTTTTAAAATTCAAAAACATTTAGTAGTTATGAACAACAATTTTAATGTTAATTTTCATAATTACAACAAATTGACAAATTCTATTGAATATATTACAATCTTTTGAACTTACATGAAAAGAACATCTATAGTTATGAGTTCTAGTAACGATAGTTCAGTAGTTTTTGGATTTCCCCAAAAAATCATAAGTGGTATCCAAAAGGTGAATCATGACTTCTATACTCTAAATTTATAATTCTAGCAAATTTTTGAACACTACAAAGTTCCTTATAAGCTTTTGAATTGCACAAACTACGCATAGAAGCTTAGGATTGATGGCTTTTGATTACAAGTGGTACATGTTGACCAAAATTGGAATGATTTTATGGCTCCAAATGTATAATTCTTTGTAAAGTACATCAGAATCTTTTGAGATTCACAAAAGATGTATAGAACCTTTTAAATGATGGCTCCTATTTTCTGAAAAAGATTATGAGTAGTACATGGTGACCAAGATTCTAGCAAAGATTTGTTTGGCTTCAATATCTAATCCTCTGTAAAATGTGTTAGACTCTTTTCAATTTTTTTTTCTAGAAGAACCATAGCATGGACATTGTCGTCCTATTTTTCAAAAGGGTCACTATTGGTACATGTTTTTTTTCACGCCGGAATCAAATGGTTTAATTGATGGTATCTTGCCTCCAAAATTTGTAATCCTAATGGATTGTAGACATCTATGTTGAAAATGTGTACAACATAGCAGCAACGACATATATATTTTTTTGACAATCAAATCCACATATATTTAATTTTTGAAAGGTGTAGATATTATGTACACAGAATTATGAGAATTATATGATCAATTGGCTTATGGTTCTACTAAAAAAATCGGTAGTTTGGTGCTGGTTAAACTTTGACAACCAATGTTTTACATATAGTTAATGTTATTGTTGCCTTGTCAGATCTTCAAGTAATATTATTAGTGTAGTACAATTCCGTTGCTTTTGTCGATACGCCTTTTGGTCTTGCCTTTTATCAATCTAACTGTTCCGGTGTACTACAGTTGGACTTTTTTTTTAAACGAATGTTGGATTCGAATTTAGAATTTGCTCACACAATGGGAGAAAAAAGTTCAAAACTAATTGGTAAAAAATAGTCGAGGAGAAAATAGTTTTGATATCACATTAATTTTATTAGCCTTATAAAATTTGAGAAAGTAATTGATTTATAATGTCTAATAAATCTTAAATCACATTCTATAAAGATTTACATCATGTATATCATTTTTATAAACAAGTCTTTCACATCATTTATATAATTCCGCATTTTTATACTTCATACAATAGATTAGCAGTAGTAGCTTCTTATCTTTATTTAACTAATTATTTTAACTAATTTTATTAATAAAATTTCGTATTTTTCTTAAAAAGATTATTAAATAAGGAGATTTTTTCTACCAAGGTTCTCAATAGACTCATTTACTACTTATGGTCATTTGGCCTTTGTGAAAGATTTTTACTTGAAATTATTATATATATATATATATATATATAAGGTGGTACACGTCAAATTATGACAACTCAATTAAAAACTGATACAAGCATATTTTATACGTCAAAAACAGTGAGACGCATAAGTTAATTAAAACTGAAGTATCTGAAAAAATAGACGTAATTTGTACAATCGTTTTATAAAATGGAATAATTTAATTAAAACTGTCTGTTATTGATAACAATAAATGCCCATAATATTTGTATGAGAAAAGCGATGAATTTCATTTCCAATTGATTTTTCTATTAAGCTGTTCATCCAATGATTTATAAGTGATGATCTCCCATGAATGTTGATTGATTGGGAATTGAATAGTTCTTGTTGCAAAAATGCCTTATTAACACTTGGTACAGAACCCTCGAAGGGCAAAGCATACTATATCTACCTTCTATAATCCATGGATTATGACAAGGTAAATTTTCTAAGCATCCAATGTCTTCTGGCTATCATCGATTTTGCGTTTTGTTATGGGATTGTTCTTATTGTAACATTCGTTGCGGTACTTTTGTATGAAGAGATTGATATGCGAAGCGAAATCGAGGTTTCGTAAATGGGAAAATCTGAAGGAAATGATTGTTGTAATAAATAAATAAATTGTTCATAATATTATATAATGGGATATAAGTATCGTTGTTGTAGTTACAGCATCATCTATCAAACTTCTTAGATTCGAATTTAGTATACCTTATTAATATTTTTTTGTTTTTTTTTTTGCAGAACACTTATACGAATGCCGAAAAATTGTTAGCAGCAGCCGAAGAATTAGCTCGAAGTGGCGAATGTGATGCCCAACAAGTCTGTTCTGTAGCCAGACAATTAGAACAAAGAGTTACTGCATTTGCCAACAGGGTAGAACAGAGGAGGAGACGATTGGATTTGGCTGTTCTGTTCTACACACACGAAAAAGAGGTAAATTTTAATAGAAAATTTATATTTTCATATTTTCGTGATTGAATTTTTAGTTGTTCCTACTTTTGACATTGTATTATCAGTTCAGTAATGAAATCCTTAAAAGAATTGATGTATGATGGTTCAACAATATCCAAGAATTATTTCATTCGGCAATTATTAGCTCTGATATTGGACGAGTCTTGATCAGTCAATATGAGTAATCAAAGAGATCTTGTTAAGAAGCATCAAAGTGTTCTCGTCTACCAATTATGATAATTTTTTGCCAACTCTTTGTAGATAACCTTAGACTTTATGCGTATTTAACAAATATGTTCTTCACCAATATTCAAGAATTATTTCATTCAGCTTGCTCAGATATTGGACGAGTCTTAACCAGTCAATATGAGCAACATCAAAGAGTTCTTGTTTACCAATTATGATAATCGTTGCCAACTCTTTGCTGATCAGGACTTTTAGATCAAGTTTTTTTTATTTAATCTTTCACAAATTATTATCTCCATGTAATAAATATCTTTTCTTTCTATTTCAGTTATCAACTTGGGTGGATGAGCTTCGTGCAGATTTGTGCAGTGAAGACGATGGTCAGATTCCAGGAGGTGACACGTGGGAAGGGGCCGAACGCCTGTTAGAGCAGTGCGCGCAGCATCGGGCCGCGGCCCTTGAGGCTTGTTCCAACACAATAGCACAGGGAGAGGCACTTTTGCAAGAGATCAGGTGATGATAATAATTTGATATTTTGTAGATGTTATATATATATATATATATATATATATATATATATATAGATATATAACAAAAAAAAAACAAGTAAAACAGATATGTTTTTTGATTTTGAAAACAAACAACATAGTCAACATTGTCATAAAAATGTTTCTATAGTGTTAATTCAACTGGTGTTCCAGACACAATCAGTCTACCCAATACATATAAATTGAATGTTGTATAGAATTTCATATTGATCTAATAATTATAGGAGCACGATTTATGAATTTTGATAGGTGCACATGCGTTAGTCAATCGACCGTGTTAGCTTTCTTTGGAAGCTAAAATTTATTTCACACGAACCATCATACTGATTTCAATTTAAATATATACATATCTGTTAAATATTCGATTTTCTAATTGCATTGAAAAATATTATAACTTGTGTGGATTCTATTCATTTCAAAATTCTTATTTTATTTTTACTCATATCTTTAGAAGCCCATTTTACAATATTGAGGTATATGAAAAAATCATAGAAAAGTAATATGATCAAGAACGAATTTTAAATTCTGATTTTATCGAGTACCTACTAGCTTAATCCGCCATTTTGCTAATTTCGATTATTACCTTACTCAAATATGTAGAAACTCATATAATGCGTTGCAAAAATTAAGTTGAAAAATTGTAGATATCCTAATTTTGAATTTGAGTAGAAGTAAACTGTTGATGATAGACCTACCATGATTTTTCTTAAAAAGTGAAAAAAGTTCAAAGTCGTTTTTTTACAAGAGAACCGTTATTAGATGTGCTAGTGTTTACACTTTTTAAAACTTTTTTATACCTGTATATAACTTATGTGTAACTTATAAGCAATGTATAAGGTGAGTTCCTTTAGACTTCACATCATGTGTTAGAACTATTTTTTATGAGTGTGAAACTAGCTCGCTGCCTACTATGATATTCTGTTCACGAAATTAGTTATGCTAATTATGCTATATCTAATAACGAGAAGAGCAGACGTTATCCATTCGAATTCCTTATGGCGAACGATTTTGTCGAAAGTAACGACCGAGGCGTGATATAAATTGGGAATTAAGATTCAATTAAGTAATCTGGAGTGGTATGAACGAACTCGGTGAAGGAGAATTTACATATGGAATTGAATTTGTAATATTTTGCAATTCATTTATACAAAGCATTATGGAGTAGCTATATTGTTAAGACGATTGTAATGTAAGTCTTGGGTCAAACAATTGGGAATTTGAAAAATATATAAATTTGTCAATAGATCAATGTTATTATGTTTTAACCTAATTGGGATTTAAAAAAAAGATTTATCGAAATAGTTAAACTTGAACCTTTGAAAACCTCAGGTATCGTCATTTTCAATTTACTCCAAATAACAGTTTTAATTATCTTAACTTTTGTAAAACTCTTCTGGAACTAGAGTATTGTCACCAATGGTATGGAACTAGAGTATTGTCAATATTGATTATGTTGATAGTTTACATCTTTTACGATCACTTGGCTAAGGTGTGAATTACAAAAACCTCTCACTAAAAATGATTCCAATGAAAGTCTTTCCATAGCAATTGTTGTCAAAATTACTTAGGACAATAATTAATAGATCATTTTAATCTGAACCCTACGTTACAAATTTCACCATAGTTGATTTTCTTGGTAACTTGAAAACCTCAAGTTTACCAACACAATTGTATTTGTGTAAATGTTTCTTCTAATTTTGCAATAGGTCATTATTACAAACCCCTTGCCATATCAAATCTTGCCACAAATGTAAATATCAATTGATTTAAGAGTTGACCGAAAATTATTAAAAAAGGATATCAACGTTTTAGGTTAAATTGATCACTTTAATTATTTACTAGATTGCATCCCATAGTTGTTTTAATCTTCTAATTTTCGGCTAACTAGTTTTACATGTTTTCAGCAATAGTTGAATTTATTGACATGGCACTATGGTGACTTGAAGAGCTATTTTTAAAGAGTAAAAACCATACTAGGATATAAATAGTGACATCAATTAGACATTTTCTAAGCAAGCCTTTCCCTAGATGTAAA
The DNA here is from genome assembly GCF_003426905.1 of Ctenocephalides felis. Classification (NCBI taxonomy): domain Eukaryota; kingdom Metazoa; phylum Arthropoda; class Insecta; order Siphonaptera; family Pulicidae; genus Ctenocephalides; species Ctenocephalides felis. The sequence goes on from NW_020537792.1 coordinate 16,792, forward strand.
GATTACTTGTCTTGAACTATAGAAATTTCTTTCCTAATGGTTATTATATCTATTATGGAAGTGTTCCAAAATTCTCGTCCTCCATAAAAATGTCTAAACACAATGAAACTATTAAAGGAGCGGTTCCATTTGATATGTAGATTCATCTAATAAGGTTGTCAACATTAACGAATTTATTTTATAACTATCATGTCAACGGCTACTGTTTGCCAACGTGCTGCACCTTGAAATATTGCCTGGCGCGGACCACTCATTAAAATTCATGATTCTTCATTCAAATATAGTAATTTTCTTAATGACACAACTATTTGCTAATTGATTAATTCCAATGACAAAACTGGTGGACTCGTTAGTAGTCTATATTTTTGTTTTATGTGCTCAAAGGTAATAGAGCATTAGAAGATTTAATGGATAGAAGTGATCGAAAAAATCGAAGATTTTGTCAATATTAACACGTGATCGAAAACAATTATAATTAAAATAGAATTACATTTGAAGAGTTTGAATTTTGGACCTCTTCAATGGAGAATGATCTTGACCAGCTCAATTTGGTGAATTAGACTCTCCAAACTAGTCTGCAATTTTTATGTCACTTACTCAGTTGCAATCAAAAATGGTGTACCTCACTATTTTCATCGTTTTACCAAAATTTTATGTTTTCAGGCTAGACTTTCAATTAATTATATTTTATTCTTCCACTTAATTCCATCTCTTGTAAATCGTTAAACACAATTAGTACTTTGCTCCAAGTTTTTATATAGTGTCTTTTAGATTAGTATCAATAAAAATAATCTGTGTAAACTCGTAACACTGCTAATTAAAATATTATTGCATTGTCGGGAATTATAAAACAAATACAAGAGTA
>NW_020537793.1:0-30584 GCF_003426905.1 Ctenocephalides felis
AAAAGTCGACACAATGTATGTCGTCTATAGGCGACACTCGTATACACAGGTCGTCGAGAGGATGTCGCCTATGGGTGACATTTGTCTCGAAAGAGATAAGAAAATCATTCGCATTATCCATTCTATCATCGTGAATTCTAAATGTTGTCAAGTTAACTATAAAATAATCAAATGCAAATATAAATGATATAGTGTTACTTACTAAACAATTACAAATAAAATATAAATATTAAAATAGCATAAAAACAAAATATAATTACTTTTATAAATTTCCCAGACGATGCATATGATGAGCAAAATTTAAGTATCAATCATTAATTAAACGATAAATTATTAACGAGTAGCACCCTATTAAAATCGAAACAAATATTCATCAATTAACAAAATTAGGTCCACAAGTTCTCCACAACATTACTCAGTAATTCACCAAATCATTAATAAAAGATACACTAATTACCGCCGTTATTCAATTTCAAAAGACCAGATTTCCATAAATCTTTAATAAAATGCCACTTGGTAACTTGTAAGGGTAGAACCTTAAAGCATTCGGGTTGCTGCACGTGGAAATGGGAAATACACTTGCAACACAATGACGAAATGGAAAAATGCCAGGAATACAAAAGAGACACAGATTGAATTTAGTAGCTGTACTGCTTGCTGCTTTTAGTAATTAAATAAATTGTACTGCGGGATCTCGACTCGAGGGCAAATAAGAGTATAGACAACCTCACCAGCAATGAGAGAACAACTTTAAACTTACATCAATTAACTAATGTTCTGCAACGAGGGAGGAAAAAATCACAGTTAAGTGTGAGTGGCTTTTAGGCTTAAGATAAATGTTATAAACTAATGCTGAATGTAGAGTTCATGTTTAATAATTCAAAAATTATTATGCAAACATCAATGCTGTCATGAATTATTAAGGTGACCATCGGGATCGGGATCAGTCCCGAATCGTAATGAAAAGTTTTATACTGGCTTAAATAATACGTGTTAAATAGAGTGTCCGGTTCTTGGTGCCGTCCGGCGTTACGAGACTTCCCCCTATTATTTAAATTTCTATATTGTCTGCACAATATCGCATTCATATTCGATACTTATTCGGCAATAAAAAAATATTTTTATCATTCTATTTTATATAACCATAAACATTTGGTTATATATTTAACTAATAACTTATTTCTTTATAATATATAATAATAACATTTGTATAAGTTTAACTCGACCATCCTTCTACAGATGAGAATTGGAACAATTGCAGTGAAAGAAAGTAATTTGAATTATAATATAAAATGATTTAATTTCATTTGATTGGCACTCTACGGTTCTTTGGAAAGTTTCTCTCGATGAAGTTTGTACAAAAGTTTTTGTGCCCAAAGACATAGCTTGTCAGCATTAATTTGATAATTCAAATAATATTTCCTTATCCAGTTAGAATAATAAATTCTGAGGTGGATAATAGAAGAAAAACTACTTATTCTGAGAAACGGAAGATTGTTATTTCATCTATTGAATCTTACGAGACATTGTAATCTATTTAAAACTTTAAATAATATATAGTGAACAGTAAATTTTATTTATTATAATAGATAGTTATTGTCCAGTCAAAATAATTATAAACTAGTGGTTTGATCAATTCTTCAATAAAATGTTATATGAATCATTCAAATCGGACGCTCCGTTATCTCAAGAACTGTATTACCATTTTTGGCACTTTTTGTCCTGCCTTTGCCAAAAACTAAAAAGCACGTCTCCCCATCAATACGAATCGAATGTTTTTTGAATTTTTCAAATCGGTTGATCCGTGTTCCCGAAATCGACGACAAAAATTTGTATCCGCACACACGCACACATACGCACACACACCACACATACGCACACACACCACACATACGCACATACACACACATACATCCATTTTTTTCTAAAGCATGTCAACATGTTCAGAAAACTTTGAAACGTAAAAATATATAAAAATCGATTCTTCTAAATATGGAATCGATTTTTTTGCCATCACTATAACTTACCCTAAATTAATAAATATGTTGCATCAAAAAAGTGTGGACAAAATCTGCAGATTTAAAATGTTTAGAACCCTCGTACAATCACTTAGCAGATCATTAATAAAACATGCCCTGATTAACCTGTAACCGAATACTATCTTGTTTGAGAAGATTTGAGTGAATCTTTGATAAGGTCTTCTTGTATGAAGTGTCGTTTCATGAAGTTTCCCAACAACTTCTGCTCTGATATTGTATTATGTCTCAAAGAGCCACACACGTGCTCTTACCGAGAAGTCACCTATGCATATTACGAGACACACGCTAATTTTGTATCATGATACCCTTAGTGAAATGGTTATTAGAGGTATAGATTACTGTACTATGAAAACTTTATACAGAATTATCGTACATACCTCGGGAAAGTTTCTACAATGGCATAGAAAATTTAATAGAATTCTAGTGTATTTATATTAATATCGGGTAGTTGTAAAAGATACTTTGGGAACAGTTCAATTTTTTTATTCACTACTATATTTACAGCTATCCAGTTAAGGACATTTAGTAAATTTGTTGATTTACAATTGACAGCCTTAATAGGGACATTGTATATGATAATGGCATGATGGAAAAACAACTCCATTGAGGATTTAATTGCATTTTTTGTGAACTCCAGGGTCATATCACCATATTACTAAACATTTGACATAGCAACTTATATGTGAAAAATTCCGAATGATTTCACACCATAATTTTGTCATAATCTACTTTTTTACTACAGAGAATGTGGAAACACTGTCAAATACCAATTTGTACTAAAAATATCAGTAAACAGTACGCCAATGCCAAAACTTTTTGATTAAACAATACTAATTTTTACAATAGTACTGGAACGGACAACAAGTAATTTGGTAAAAAATTGAAGGCGTTAGAAAAAATACAAATTATCTGACCATTGTCTCATATTGAATCTAATGATAAATGCAGAACAAACTAATATATTCAATCTAGCCCAGGTAATCTGGTGGCGGAGTTTTCTGGCAACCAAGATCAGGCAATCCCAGAGATGGCTTTTGTACGTATGTGAGTGGGTGCCCAATTCATACTTCCTATTCTATAGTGTTGTACCAGAAACTTTGGTGCAATAATTTTGAAGTCGAGGTAGTCCATATTATCATCATTGATTGGAAATTTAATGTAGATAAAGATTTGTGAAAATGTTGAGAAATGTTTATTATAAGAAACAGTAGAAGTTATCTCCAAGCAAGTAAAGAATAAAAGATTCTAATAAAAAGGATGCATAATGAATTAGTGCCTGAAAAAACATCTAGGAGTAGGTAATTGAATTATACATTATATTCAGCGTTTACCTCTGGTGTTAATCCACATAAGCCTAACCTAATTTCTTTTCCAAAATTCAGTTTTATACAAACGCAACTAATTTTGAGAATGTGGTGTAAGCAATTCATATTCATATTTGCAGTACTACATACAATAATTTTTTATCCGAGAGGCGAATTCATTCAGCTCTGACAAAAATGGGAACAGAAAACTTTTGTTTCCTTTTATTTAATTTTATGATGACCTGAATATTTTAGCATACTCAGCAAACAAGTGTATATGTATGCCTTTTTTTCGATCACGTTTTCGGGAAAATGGGTGAACCGAAATCAAAAATTCAAAAACCATACAACAGATACTATTTGGAATCGGTCGTATTGTTCTTTTTTTTTCGTAAAAATCGCAATAAAAGTTTTGGCTCGTGAGCTGTGTAACCGAGCAGTGTATGGCATTTTTATTTATTTGTATATGAATTCGAAAGCATGGAAAAAATGACAATGAATATACCACAGTGTGATTGAAGTATCAATAAAAACAACGGAAATCCAGAGGTAACTGGAATACATGAAAATGGAAAAGGTGTACGACCAGCAATTTTCCATCATCTAGGTAGAACACTTTGATAGAATAAAGTCCTTTCCGTTGAAACGTGATTTATCTAATTATGTATATATATATATATATATATATATATATATATATATATATATATATATATATATATATAACTGCAAAATTTGTCTAAATATTTAAATCAACAAATACTGTCGTAAGTTACCTGTAGTGATCATGCTAGATAATGCATTTAGAATTTGATGATATGTTGATCTTACCTGCAAAAAAAGACAAATTTTTAGAAAAAAATAACATAACTAGATTATTATATAATATTACTTAAAATAGTTTTTTTATATTTAACCAATGATCGGAACAATTTGTTCTGATAGTGTTTCAAAAAGACAATGTATATTAGATTTATTTCTAATAGTTATGTAAATATATATTGCAGGAATGCTTCAAAATGCTACTTTCATTTGGCATCATATTTAAGACCTTTCATCTCAAGTAAAAATCTGCTGCTTGATATCAAGTTGGTCAAGATGGAGATCAGCCTGAAACCAATTGGTGCTAACTAGGGTTTGTCGGTTTTCAAAAACCGGTTTAAAAAACCGGTTTTTTGTTGAAAATTATGAAATTCGAAAAACCGGTTTTTTAGTGAAAAAAGTCGGTGTTCACTGTATAAATGGAAAATAGCAAATATAGCCAAATATAAAAAATAGAATTTTGCTTCTTCAAGCATTTTGATTCTTGAAATCATATCGGTTCAATAGCATTTGATATCTTATCAATCTGCGATGGTACGCAGAGAGGTTTTGTATATATTAATTTAGATTTTTATACCAGTGTATATTAATCTAAATCAGTGTGACTTCTTCTTGAAGAAGTAAATTGCTCTACTCAAACGTAAAAAAAAAAGAGTTTTATACCTTAGAAGCCACACATTAAAGAACAAAAAACTTAGTATTATTATATCAGGCTTTAAAAACAATTAAGCATAATTTGGTCGCAAGTCTGAGAATATTTTCCATTTTGTGAAAATTTTGTGAGTAAATAAGTAGCAATTCAATAGATGTTTTCAGTTTTTTTAAACCATATTTTATTAAACAAAAAGAATGTTTAAAATTAATTAATTAAAATTGCTCGGAACAGATAATACTCGAGTTTAGCTTAATTGTTTTTAAAACTAAAATTGATATTAACATGTATGTATCAACATTTACCTAATAATTTTTAACTTTTTTTTTAATTTAATGCATTTTTTTAATTTAAAAATGTATTGTTTTTATTTATTCAAAAACTTTCCTTTTACTATCAAAAATATTTTTATTCTTATATTTGAAAATGATGCATGAATAACGAATAATTATTTTCAAAGTTTTTTAATGAAGATAAACTATTATTTTTTAGTTCTACTAATTAAAATTAAAATAATTTTGTTTACAATCTATAAAATTGAACAATAAATAAATTCAATCAAATACCGATCTGAATTACACTAAATTTGCGGATAAATTACAGAATATTCGAGTAAAAATTTATTTTTTATTTAAAATTCGAAAACCGGTTAAAACCGGTTTTTTAGTAAAATTAAAATTTGAAAACCGGTTTTCTGAAATGTCGGCTTTTGTATAAACCCTAGTGCTAACGCATGATTTCACCACGAAGCCATCACCAGCTCATAATTTACCCAATAGTATAAATAAGTGTCGAAAAATTTTAAATGTATACATGATTAAATTATAAATACGAAGATTCAAAATTAATTCATTTGCAATAGCCAAGATTTAGAATCAAATAAATACTGAATATAATAACAAACAACTGAATCTGTGACGTAAATCCAATGTTTAACATATAAATATTTAATTAATTAGGAATAAAAATTTTGCAAATCAGTTTATTTTAAGATCCAAATCTAATTGCATAACATAGACATATAGCATACAAGAAGATCAATATCGTTTCGATTTGTTTACCGACAATAGGAAATATTTATAGAACAGCAGGTGCTTCAGTTTTCTATCTATTTGGACTCGGACAAAAGAAAACTTCAGCCATATTTCTCAACAGAATCTCTATACAATCTTTACAACAAAGATTTTCTATTCTTGTACGGATGAATTATGGACAAGGTCATATACAACATCTGGTCTTGTATGCCGAGTTGTTAAGACTTTCGCAAAGCACAACAGCGACGAGAAAAGCGCATTTTGTAGGGAATTAAACCCTCTGGAAAAGCAGTGGCGAACGAATTCAATTTCACTAAGAAAATTCACTACATCTAGGTCACAGGAGGAAAAGATACTTACTTACTTACAAGAAACGAATGAAATGACGAATAGAATCAGGAGGAAATTTAATAAGGGAGGTTTTGTCAATCGATATTGTAACAGGTACTTTGAGCAACTGATGAAATGTGATAGGGTAGAGGGAGGTTTAAAGGTCTGCGGGTAAAAGGCCACCATCAGAAACTAGTGGTGCATGGCAACGTGTCTTTAGGCAAACCCAGGCGTGATTTTTTTATATTTACAAGATCACAATTTAAAAATTTAGCAATCATAAAAATTGCTGCATATTAGCAAATAACGCAAACCGACATTTTATGGTAGTTCAACTTTATGTCAAAAATGACGGACCTGCTTAGTTCTGTTTATTGCGTCGGCCTGCAGAACAGTAGTTTTGACAACATTTTCAACCATTTTAATATGGTTTGAGATCCTATTGAAAAACTCCTGTCGCCTCATTTATTCTTTCCTGTTACAGGTAGCCCCTAGCTCCTCTATATAAAATTTATTATAATTTTTTCATGCTAGTTCATAATAAACACTCACTTTGCACTTGACAGAAAGCTTAACATTTGTTTATAATAAATAAATGTATTATCATTTACTCTATACAAAGTTTCAAAATAACAATAAGTATCAAGAAACGAAATGCTGAATCATAAAAATGTTTTGCTTTCCGAAACCCAAGATTCGTTTTGCTACGCATATTTAAGTATGTTTCCGTTCGTGTTTCCTCTGCATTATTCTTACCGTAACAAAATCGAGGTAAAATACATATAAATTACATAAAAATTGCTATACTTTTTATTTCCTATGTATACATATCACGAACGCTGATATCAAACACCAAATATGAAAAACTTTCACTGTTTAATTTATAGAACAATTGAATTGATTCGGTGAGAAATTTAGTCGAATTTTCTATATTTTCAGTCACTATTTGGACCACTTCTTAAAATTCTATCATTTAGGTGAAATATACTTCTAGATATTCAACTAGTTCAAAATGCATTAAAGTAAGAAAAGTCGAAACAGATCTAGTTCATAACAAAGAAAACGCAATAATGAAATACGCACAATTTCATGGTTCAAGGAAAAACTCATACTCATGGAGAAAATTCTTTTCAAAAGTGACATCCGACATATTTTCTGCGGCAAAGAATGAAATCTTATTAAAAAGTTTGTAGGCGCTCAGCGGGAAATATATTTCCGACGTGAAACAAACTTTGATTCGATTTATTCAATTGCTAGTGGGAACACGAAGTATTCGGCGTCAGATGCCTCTGGGCCTGTTTAATAAGATTAAAAAAATAGAATTGACAAATAATCGGGGTGTCTTGATAAAAAAACAAGTCTAGGTTTTAGAAGCATGTGATAAAATTAACAAGAGATATGTTTAGAGTATATCCCTTATAATACATAAGTATATATGCATAAGGTGTATAGTGATTTTCAATTATTTTAAGCAGTTATCGATCATCTACACTTCTTTTACCTCAGTATTTCCTTCAGACTATTTTACATTTTTTCCATTGCCAGCTGGTAATATTTTTTCAGATGCTATCTATACATACATTTTTTACACGTGCTTTTTTATCATGCCAAAACAGTTTGCATCATATTCTATAACTTTTAATTCTGCTAACAGATTATAATCACTTTATTAGAATAATGTATTTTAAAAACTATTAAAAGTGACCCAAATGGTCAATGAGTTTTGATATACGGCTTTCACTTTCCACAAAGAATAAAAGTGACGAAGCGTAGAAAAATAAATGGATATGTAAATCTAGACAACATATTTCTTATTCAAGTACGCAGACATAGTTTTATTGTTTAATTATTTATGCTAATATTTTTATTAACATTTTATATAAAACTGTTTTAAACTTTCACACTCACTTTATTAGCTATGTGAACGTTAATAAAAGTAATTTTTAATACTATGCATGTTCCAGATTTAATGCCTCTTTCTCCATGGTAATAAAGAAAATGTATTTAATACCCAACCATCAAGGAAAGAAAAACTTATAATTTTTTATTCGGTTTCTAAACTAAAATGCAATGATACTAATTCAATATATGTAATAACTTTTCATGAAATCATTAATGCAAAATTTTAAAATTGTAAATAATATAAACATTAATCAAATTGTAAAATATTAGTTTCTAAAGTCTGAAAAAGTTTTTGGGTTTGAAAGTCGTTGGGTTAATTTCAAGTTAAGAAAATAGATAAACAGAATGAACGTTTACAAAGCTTATTTTATTTATATTGTTTTATATAATTATTTGCAAATAATGGATTATGAACAAAAACAAAAAACTATTCAAAAACGCAACGTATCATAAACGCAAGTCTACATTACCTTAAATTGAAAAAAAAAAACACTTTAAATGGAAATAAATAATTTTCTTAGAACAGTTACGTTAAAAAAAACTGATGAAGACAGTTGTAAACTTTTAGATTTTTTGCCCAGTATCTTCAAAACGGCTAGACCTGCCTTTTCCTAAAACTAATGAACACATATCCGTATCAATAGAAATCCAATGCTTTTTCAATCATACAAATCTGTTGATCCGTGCTCCCAAAATCGTGGACGAAAAAATTGTATCCGCACATACATACGAACACATACACGCACTAACAAATTTTTCTAAGGTACGCGCCAAAATGTTCAGAAAGCTTTGAAACGTGAAAAATAGGCGAAACATTTTATGTTCGATTTTTTTGTTATTACTTGCCCTACGGAGGGTTAAAAATGCTATACATAAATACCAAGTTAAACAATACCTCGCAGAAGATTATAAGAGAAAATTCCACAGGATTTATTCCTATGTGAACATAAAATCCCTGGATGAAAATTAATAGCCCAAAGCCATTATTATTATACTATATCTAATGAAAATAAATAAAACTGCTCCCCTTAACACGCTCTTCAATTACCAGACGAGAATCGTAACTCATAATAACGACTCCCGTACAAATCGTCGATCTTAGATAGCTTTCAAATGCATGAAATAATAAATAACAAATGCCCTATCGAGATTCCCGACTACAATGTGATGTAATAAGGCACCCTCGGCGCATTCTTTTGTGACCGAAATAATCTCATTATCAAAACTAAAATCATCCCCTACATGTTCAATGTTGTAAGCCCTCTATCTTACCCCGAAAATCTAACTGATCGCGGATGCCGATTGTCGATCACTTCGAATCACTCACGGAAAATGACTACATGAACGTAGGCCGGAGGAAATAATTATAAACTAGTAGTGAATGGCATCGTGCCTCATGGCAAATTGCTGGAACTTCCCGTACCAAAAATATTTTTTTTTAAATAAAAGCCTGAACATTTTTTGTAAACTTGAAAAAATGAGATTTTTGAAAATTTTGAAAAAAATAACCATAAGGCATGCCGACAGAATGTCTAAGATCAATAAAACTTGCTACGTAAAATAAATAAAAAAATAAACTAGAATGCCACATTATATAATTAATCTCACAAATAAAAAATAGAAAACCAAAATTTTGCAAACTGTTTCAAGAACGACTGATTTAGTCTTTTTTCTCAATCAAACATTCAATATGTCCTTTCCCTCGCGCGCCACTGATCGCCGCCTCTGGCTAATGACTCCACATTACATCCCCCAAGTAAGACATAGATCGAACATGAGATTTTTACCCTGCATCGCGTTGCAAGACTCTCTCGGCTACCCTCGGGGAGGTTTCAACCCCAAAGAAAGAAAAAAATACGAGACCATACTTTGCCACCAATTCAACTCCTACCACAAAGAACAAAATACTATCATCAGAAAGAGGCAGTCACAAAACATCTCGAAGAGGATGAACAATCGTCGAAGAAAAATGTAGCGGACGAAGAATTCAGTGTTCGAACTTGTGCTGGAAATAGACAGGAATAGTATATCGAAAATGGATGGTGATATTTAAAGAAAATTTTCAAAATTGAATTGATATAGTATACATTGTTTTTTTACTTATACAAGGCGTCCGAAAGATTAATATTACTAATCATATAGATGCTCTAGACCACCTTTTGTTCTTAGAATTCCAAACAATCTCTAATTCGTTCATATGATTCCAATTAAACAATTTGATAATTTGAATAAAATTTATTAGTAATATGGTAACACTCTTGATGCACATATTTATTAGTGTCAACCATTATACACATTTATAAAATGATAAATTATAAATTATATATTTATAATAGCATTAAAAATATGTATAATATTTAAAAACAATAATGTAATTAAAATCATACTTCAAATATGACATGATCGGTTTGTCTTTGTAATTAGCATTTGAAAATGAACCTTCATTAGAGAAATGAAGTAATTGCTGATAAATAACTTCTATAATATTAGTTCACACAGCGGATTATGTTAAACAATGCCTACACAAATATTGTTTTCGCAACTTCATTCATCATGTAATTGTGTTTGAAGAACTTCATGTAATTAAAATTAACATACATTCATTGACTGCTCGTATTTTTTTGCTATATAATCTCATTCTTTTAACAGCTGTAATATTAGTCTTGCCTAAAAAATATTTTTCATTTTAATAACTTCAAAGATTTGTAGAAACTACGAATAATATAAAACTACGAATTTATATTACTAATAAACTACGAATATAAAAATAATTTCTAAGAAACAGGGTAGAATATTTAGGAACAGGGTAGAATATTCTTCTGATTCAGGCATTTTTCATTAAATCAAGATTTGTACTACGATGTAACTTTAAAATGTTTATTTATCTATGTCGATTTCCTTGTTGATATCGGTACACATACAACAACAGATCTCTATTCACATACGCGACGACTAATCACAATCGACCCGTATAAAAATGATATCACCGAGAGCGAATGACGAGAGCGAATGAATAAATCACTCGACTCTTATCTTATCTGCCGTAACGCACTTCCGTTGTATTTGCTCGGACTTACACCCTAGCCGCGCCTGAAGAAGTTTTACTTAAAAAAAACTTTCTTATAAACAATCTCAATGCTTTTTTATAAAACAATAAGTTCCACCAGCATTTCATCGAATATAATCAAAGTTTTTATGAATATTTGGAGATATAAAGTTATAATTTTGATTTTATTGGCTTCTATTGCATTAAATTAAGTATATAATTACAATATAATATGCACGTTCAAGAGATTCACAAGTACATTTATTGCACTAGTAAATCAAGAAGTGTAAAAAAAACTAGACGACAAAATTTAAAACTGCTGCAAAATTCGCTACTACATAACATATATAAAATATAAGTAAAAAGAAGCAATGTATACGATCAGCAAAATTAGAATGCAATATAGAAGATGCTGGAGGAAATAAAAACACGACAACTTTGCAGCATAAGAGTTTTTTCTAATATATTAATTAAACAACAATCAGAAGTTAAGATTATTTAAACAAAAATCTGAAGTTAAGAATCCTATAAAGCCATTGAAATGATTAGACTTTACTAACTAAGTTGGTTTGATGGCAACCCAAACAGTTGCTCCATCTCTATGCAATAATTTTACTACTACAATTTTTGTAATACTGATACAATATGTGATACTAAATTTTTAATTGATGCAGCAATGCCGGATGTCGGCAATTTTCACTTAGAAACATATTGCTATGTATATTTCCAAGCGAAAACCGATGTCACCACTGTTTGACATCAGGATAAAGACCTGGGGCGGATATCAAACCTGGGAGCTCCGATTGAAACCCCATAGATCTAACCACGGCAAAATCAGCAAAAGAGTTAAGAGTTAAGGTATAAAGGTATAAAAAGTTGAGTTTCCATTTTCCATATCGACATCGAAATTCGATCTTAGTTATATTTTCCTATCCCTCTTCAGATGTTCTGAAATCGATCGAGAGCGCCGTTCCGTTTCACTGGTCATTCGGACATCGAGTTCGAAAGAAAGAAATGAGCATTTCGTATGATATGTTTTTTTATCTTTTTTCGGTTGTTATATACCGGATAGTGATTCTCGGAAAATGATAGAACCCGTTGCAAACAATTTCAAGGATACACTATAACTCTTTTTCGTCTGTGCCATTTCATTACAAGACTGACAAAAATATATTGGCTCGGATCAGTGCTCTTAAAACTGTCTTAGGTGTGGCGAAATAGGATTTAGATAGACGTTTAATGGAAATGTTCGCAATAGAAACATGTCGTCAAAAAATTTATGTATGAGACATTGATTTGAATTTATGTCATTTTAAAAATTCTGTAAGATAAATTTTGAAAAAATAAGGCATTGGTGATTATAGATAAATTTAGGTTAAGTTGAGTGTTTTATACAAGTGTAGGATGAGTTGTAAATATAAATGTAAATCTCATTAAGTAGCAAATGTGTTCAGATTTGTAACAATATGTTATAGGGCCACTTCCAATCCATTTTGGTATGGCAAACACACCATGCCAAACTAGAGATGGGTAACTCACTCCGGAATTATCATTCCGATACAACTCCTCTCTCGTAGTGAATACGAGTGAAGTTGTCTCACAGAATTTGTCATATCCGACTTCTCTAAACTGGTACTATATCTGTTAGCATGTGCAGATATTTGCTTGAGATTTTTTACTAACACAAAGATTTGGGTCAAAAAAAGTGGTCTCTTTCTTGTCTCACAGCCAGTTTTAGGACTTTCCAGATATATAATGTCTCAAAATAATGCCATTTTGTATTCTATATTCTGTATACGATAATGTTTGTCCGTAAATGAGCGCTTTCAATGGTATACAATAAGCTAAAAAATATTTAGTATTATATTATAACTTGTGGAGTTGTTAAGTGAATATAACTCCTCTCTGAAACGGAGTCAAATCCTAACCGATCCGGCTTCGGATATGAGAAGCCCATCTCTATGCCAAACTATATCCTGAACAACCCATAACGAAAATTGGAATAGACTTTTATTAAAAATATATCTTCGTGATCAAACATAAAATATTTTGAATTGAAAATTAGGAAGACATTGTTGCATGTAGTTTATAATATGACAAACTGTATCCTGATCAGCCCATAACGAAAATTGTAATACACTATTATTAAAAATATGTCTTTGTGATTTTCATTTTAGGATAGCTTAAAAATTAACTAATTAAATTCGCTAATTAAATTACTAGGTATTTAAGATATTATAAACTGTATGCAACAATAATTTCCTAGATCTCGATTTAAAATATTTTATTTTTAATGCATTTTGCTGTTCAAGGTTGCACTATTTAAACAATTATACTGATGTTATTCACATTTAATAACACGGTTATTATAAAAAAGTATACTACAAAAAACTGTTTAAATATAACCCAACGTCTTGCTCCACTTTACTCTGACAAATGACTTAAAAAAGTACTCGGAATTTTCAGTAAAACTATACATTTCAAAGCAAACATAGAAAAATCTCCCTTAAATGATAACAATACAGATGTTTATGATATTTGGATTTTTATTAATTTCAAGATATATGATTGTGATGATAGCTATACCAAAAAAGAAACCTTATCATAAAAAATGAATTTGTTGGAGTAAAAAGTCTATAAAGTGTATAAAATACTTACAAATCTGCTTAAATTTACTAATATGCAATAAGTTTGTAATAATTAAAGCCTTTATTGTCAGTCTATCTACAGCAAAAATGTAGAAGGTAGTTGTAAGAAAATAGGTAAAATGTTAAGAAACGCCCATCCAGTTTTGGATCAATAAAAGTAGGGCCTTGGAATAATCTGATATCGTTTAGTGATACCCACTTAAATTTAAAAATATAGATCAAAATTAAGTTCCAAATTTAAGGCAGATCATTCGAAAAAATCTACATGAAATCCCTCACACTAGAGATCCCTGATTGGAGTATAGCTCAGTACTCGGACCCATTATTATTAAGAACAAAAAATATCGCATCAATGTCAGTAATGTCCGCTAATAAGGTAATTATAAAGTAATAAAGCAACAAGAAGCCCGGTATGTGAAGCTTGGGCCCAAGTGTAACGTATTCAAAAATATTCATTAAATATAATAAACCCCGAGCATGGCATGCCAAAAATTCATCCCGATGTAAAAGATAGCCCTCCCAGATTCTGTCATTACGTTCTGTCTGAAGCAATAATTCTCGGCACGCCATTATTTCGGATGGTCTCTGGAAAACGTGATACTCGAGAGTATTCGCAAATCCCTGCGGGCCTTATAATGGCCTCGGGCCCATTAATCAAATGTCATTGTAGTCTTTTTTCCCTATCTTGTTAGAAACTCGAGCTAACTATACGAGCTGATAACATTCACAGGTACTATTTTAAATGATAGCCGGATTGTGGATTGACGTCAAAATCTTTATGAACTCGAAGGGAATTGAATTATTTTACTGGTGGCTCATGGGCATTGAGACAATTTACTACAACTTTCTGTTTTAAGATCCATTAGATGAATAAAATTAATAAATTAATTGTAGGTTAAACTTCATTTATTGAAAAAACTAGTGAAAGTAGCAGGTCCACGCAAGCCATCATCAAAGTTCGAAAAAATAATTTAGTTAAAATTTGTGTAAAAAGTTGCTTTTGTAATGTGATGAGTCAAGCATTATCAATTCATTAACATTTTGAATAATAAGCTACAATTTTAGGATATCGAGCACGTGTCTGTGCAATATAATTAATATAATTAGAGATAATTTAAATGTAATTGAGAAAAATTTAATTGAAAATCGCAATATTTAGATCTAATTGGAAGCGAAACGTTCATTTTCGAAATAAACAGTTGAAAATTACGCCGGACGGCACCTAGCGCCGGACACTATTTAACACGTATTATTTAAGCGAGTATAAATCTTTTTATTTCAAAATACTAGTAAAAGGGGCGCGGGGGGCACGCAGGTGCAGGATCACGTTTGATTTCTAACTTTGTTATCTAACAAAAGTCATAATTTAATAAACATTACGTAAAATATTTATTTATATAACCTTAGGTGTCCGCCACTAGGGGACTTACACATTTCGCGAATTTTATGCAACTTGCCTTAATGCCACCTTCAACTAGTTATTTAGATGTTTAAATAGCAATAAAATAGTCCTGTGAGCTCGAACGTTTTATTCGTCGCTTTTAGGTGACATTTTTAAATGACAACCCAAAGGTGTTTTTAGATGGCGCACTATCTATATTTGATAGATTTTTACAATTAGAAATTTCCAATAGTGATTATATATTATTCAATTAGATGTACGTATCGATACAATAAATCTGATATTAATTTTGAAAAGTCAAAAAATTAAAATGTCTGAAAAAATTTACGAAAAATAGCGCATTTCTATGTACACCATATAGAGAGTTAAGTGATTAAAGTTTACAAAACTGTTACCGTTTATGATTACTAAATAAATATTTGAAAAGATATAAATTATTTAAAATTAATTAGATATGTATTAAATTATACTTTAGAAGGATTTAACACCCACTATAAGTTAAAAAATCATTTATCTTAAATTTAAGACATTGAAGCAACAATACAAACTAGTTGTGGTGCACATGCAAAAGATTCGAAACTTTAACTATTCATCTCAATGATCTGAATATTTATCTGAATTTTCCTGCAAATCTTGTCTTCATGTTTAAACCATCAAATATTTTACTAAGTTACCTGGTCTGACAATTAGAGATGATAAATTTAGCATTTGATAATATGTTCATCTTACCTGCAACAAAAAGAAAAAAATAATTTAGAATACGTGTATATTATAGATTATCATATAATATTTCTTATAATATAATAAAACATTTTACTAAAATTAAATAATCAGTCAAAGATTGAAATCTGATGTGTACCAGTAATACATTTTGAATGATAAATGAGAAGAGTAGTATACCTATGATAAATTAAATTAATTTAATTAATGAATGTGTTAGTTTTGTATTGGCAGTATCTTCCTTTACTACAACCATTGCTATATGTACAAATAAAAATTAACAAAATATCAGTAAAATATTTTGCAAATTATAGATTAGATCATAAACCATAAATTTGAGTAACTAATTTATAACTAAGCATTTATACTAAAAAATGATTTCATTCATATATAAATTGATTTTTACACAAAATCTTCCTTTCCTTTATACGAAATATTTCACCAATTTGATTCAAAACATTCGATACCCTATTTCTCGAAATCAATTCCTATTGAGAATAAAACAACAAGCGAATAATAGCTAGGACCCCATAAAACCCCAATAATTTATGTCAAAATATTACCGTTTGTTCCCATAAAAATGTAATCTATTTTACGATCAAGCCATGGAGGTAGCTTTTAACTCACATATTACGTTTATAATAGCATTTTGGAATTTTGTGGTCGTACTTAAAAAAATCTGAACAATCCCTGTGTAATGTTTCCTACAATGTTCATAAAAAGCGTAATGACGTAGTTAAAAGGTCTGGACATAAAAATTCGGACATAAAATATAACATTGGTCCATAAAATGCATTCGTGAACAAATATTAATATTTTATATGCGAGCTAGATTTAACAATTAAATGTTTACGAACGTCATAAAAATGCACTATTTGCTAAATTACGCATAGGGTTAATTGAATCAAATAAATGGAAACTGACTAATTTAAAAATTTGTATACACACATATATAAATAATATAAAAAATATGTATAAAATAAAATGCTTAAAATATTTATGTTGAAAGATTTGCTGAATTTTGTTTCACTTATTCCATTTCTTTCTAGCCGAATTCTTCATTTTTATTTTATAATAATCGAGTTTTTAAGAGCGCGGAGCATCCGATTTGAATGATTCAAAAAACATTCAAATTTTAATGATGGGGAGAAGTGGTTAGTTTTTGGCAAAAACGGGTCCAGCCGTTTTGAAAATAAGGAGGAGCTAAATGTGCAAAAAATGGTAATTTTTGAGAGAACGAAGCATCCAATTTGAATGATTCAAAAAACCTTCTGCTTGTATTGACAAAACAATGGTTTTTAGGGAGGGCAAAAAAATATGATAAAAACAATTTTTTTTGAATATCAAAAATAATTCGATTTTTAATTTTAATTCTAGCTAAAACTCGAAAGCTCACTTATATTCTTGAAATATCACTTGAAATAATATATTTGAAAACATTTAAAATTCTTCGAATATTTCATTACGGTACGGACAGTACCAGCAATTTGCCTAGAGGCACGATGCCATACACCACTAGTTCGGCATAATGCTATTCGGCAGTTTAAAAAATTAATTTGAGTCAAAAACTACAAAATTTAATGTAAGTGTTATATTCAGCTTTTGAGAGTAATTTTATATTTGACAAAAGTCAACGTATCATTTACGTTCAATGTATGTACATCACATCCGAGAATAATATAAAACTGCCAGAGCCTGTATTGAAAATTGTTAAATATTACAATTCTGTTGCGCTTTTGAATAGTTTGTTATAAATTTGGAAAAAGTTTGTATGCATGTTTTATACCCTTATGCATTTGAATATATTTTATCGTTTTCAATGAATAATGCTATTGTATGGAAGCATTCGATCATTGATAAATAAAACCGAACGCATTTGCAATACCTTTCCAGAGCATAAAATATATCTATTATAAATTTATATATCTGTTGGGAATCGTTCGTCGGATGCCTTTTATGAATATTTATTGAATATTTTTCATTGAATGCAAAACCCATAAGCCACGTTTTAATCATTCGCGCCGAGGTTGATGCAGCCGCGCGGGATTTGTTTGCATTTTGCTAACGAATCCGCGATATTTACGTACCGTAAATTTCATTGTGTTTTTTTGTTATGTTATGTTTTATCGCTAATTTCATATGAATTTTTGTTTGTCGACAATAAATTTTTATTCACGCGATCGGACGCCGTTACTAATGAAGAGAAGGGAATTAGTCATATGCAATGTTAACGCTTCGATTGAGAAATATATTAATATATCAGAATTTTACTATTGTACTGAATCGAATATTTTTTAATTTATAAATTGCATCATATTGATTGAATTTGAACAAGTTAAACCAAAAATGAGGAATACTATATTTACCACAAATGATAGTATAATAGAAACGCCATCCACTTTCAAATTAAGTTTTATTTAGGGACCGATTCTGCCGTATAACAGACCAATGTTATGCCAAGGCTATGTTATGAAGAACTTTCCAAACAAAATCATTCTAAATATTTTTACTCAGGTTGTCAGATAGAAAACCTAACCTAGAAACCGCACAAATGTCAAAAAAACTATCCTAGATAACAGGGTCTTTCCGACTCAGCTCCATAACATACGAGTGACGTTGCAGTTTATGTGTAAAACGCCTGAATGCACAGCAAATACATGACATTTTGAGAGCATTCAGTATGATTCAGTAGCATAATGTATGCAAGTTGAAACTTAACACGGCCTTGCCATAGCATTGATCTATTTTGCGGCAGAATCGGTTCCTTGGTAATTCATATGTTAATTTCCCACAATAATTTTGATTTTGAAATATTTAGGCCAAATTCTTCAGGTATATACAGAACTTATTTTCTCTTTATTTTTCCTATACTGATTTTGACATAGGGTCTAAAAGGAGAAAGACGTAATATGTTTGTTTGTTTGAATATTATTGCATTCAGTGCATTATTGCGTCCTAAACTAACATGATCTGTAAATAGCAATGCTTTTAAAGCGCCAAAAAATTTCTTCATTCGATTTTTTCTAATAATAACTATTTCTTGTATACAGATAGATCACTTTGTTTGTGATTTTGCTGTAAGTTGAACATTAGTAGTTAACTACCAGCAATTAGTTTTTACGCACATAATTTAGCTCAGTCATGACGATGATTTGTTTCATAAGTATGCATTGGGTACGGTTGTGACAAATTTCGTGGGTACGGTTGTGTACATGTATTTCTTGGTCCTTCAAATAAAACAAATTCTAACTTAACTAGATTTCATTACCTTCATTGTAATGTTGGACATTTTCTTTTATTATACCCATGTTACATATGAAGTAAACCATTAGGATTAAAATATAATCTAGAACGTAACGACTTATTCGATGCATAAATTTACTACGACCATATTTCATAATCATGTTTCCAGACCATGTTTCCTAAATTATTTTACAATGTCCATTTATTTTCTCTTTCCTTTCCAACTGGCCCCCAGAGCACCATAAGACCATCGTGGATGCCAGATGACTAACCGTAAAGCATTTTATTCAAAGATGAGAGTAACGATTATAATTGGGTTTTGACGAATCTGGTTGGAACAATTTTGTAGCATTGTAATTCAAAAAATAATGTATTCAAATATAATTGAAACAATCTAAAACAAATTGCCTTATTGCCTTGCACATCTAAAGATAATTTAAATATCCATGCAAAAAGTTTACAACATAATTCATTTTAGTAGGCAAAAATAAATATTATTGCATTTATAGTATGTTCCATATAATCGATTCATCACAAGTAAGACAATATATAAATATTGCCAGTATCTATGTTCGTGCATCTACAGATTAGACTACAAACCTATTTGCTTGCGGTTAATATTTCAGATAATCACATATCCACATAAATCAGCTTTTGATAAATGATATTCGTGATGTAATCTATAAAGCTTATATTTCCTACTTTTGCGACTTCCAACTTTCGCTACCTTTGGTACACACAAAAATAAATATAAAATTGAATAAAATAAGTAAAATATTCTAAATCAACGAAATTCGATGTGGGCGCAATTGGTATAAAAGCAATTATTTATGTAAAATATTTATAATATATATAATTATAATTTATATAATTTGTATGTAATAAATATTCATATGTGAAGTTTATGAACAAGAAACGAGTATGGTTTTCACCTCCGATTGATCATGTTTTTTTTACAGATTTTTTTTTGAAAAAATAACTAATACCAAGTAAGAATCTTACAGATTTCCTATAGTTATTGCTATAATTTTAAATGCTTTAAATTTTACATTTTGATTCGACATTTAATCAGTTTGCATGTTGCGCCTAATTCAGTAATTGATTTCCCATATATTGATATAAACTATATTCCGATTTATGATATAAAATTTAAAAATTTCACTTAAACCCAATTTTGTAACTATGGATATATTTGTAATATTTTCAGGAACTATAGAAATTAGTAGTTGATTTTTAAGTAAAAACTTAATTTATAAATGAATTTAAAGAAAACTTAAATTTATAAATGAACCTTCATAAGAGAAATGAAGTAATTGCTGATTAATAAATTCTATAATGTTCGTTCACATTAGATTATGTTAAACAACGCCCAAACAAATGTTGTATTCGCAACTCTACTCATCATGTAAATTGTGTTTGAAAAACTTTATGTAATTAAAATTAACATACATTCATTGACTGCTTGATTTTTTTTACTTTTTTGCTTGCGATATAATCTATTTATATATAATCTCATTCTTTGAACAGCAATATCTGTCTTACCTAAAAAATATTTTCCATTTTAATAACTTCAAATATTAAAATGAAACGTTTGATTATTATCATCGTAAAAGTTTTGTTAACTTTCTATTAGCCTATTTTTTGTTACACATCCAAAAAATTAGTGGAACAAAAAACCAGTAATTATATGCAAAAGAATAACCAAAAATTCAGTTTGAGCCTTTTTTTTGGTATTAACACTAAACCTACCAACGCCAGTCAAAATGACAATTTCAAACTTTATGTATAGCTTAGTCGTTTTTAAACGTTAAAATATCATTATCAAACTATATGACAATTCTTAGAACATACTAATAATATTTTCTTTCCTCTTTCATTTTAATTATTTTTTCAATAAAAATCATAATTTATGTGTTATTTCACGAAAAAATCCATATTTTTTTGGTAAAATATTGAAAAATTTGGGATGAGACCTGGAAGTTACTACATTCAGTGGTTAATGTCACAAATTATACCTACCAGTTTGCCTACACGCGTTCTATATATCAGTACATTATTATTCTTAGTTTATTACTTAGTATTAAGATTGGCTGCCGCTGCATTGTTACTCGCAGAATGTGCGAAAATGCTTATTAGATATTAGTTACACGTCGTCGGTGTACGCTTCCAGTGGGAGCCTTTCAAAAACTACTACAACACTCCATGAAGAGCTTTCGAAGAGGGTTTCATTCAAAGTTAATTAATCCTTGAACCTATTAAAGGCATATGGCGCAATATGACTTGCTGTTTCTCTCTAATTAAAATAGTGCACACACTCGCTCAGTTTGCGGTCGTCTGCCTGTCTTATGTACTCGTACAATAGGCAATGCTGACACGCGGGACGATAGATACAACATACAATACAACAGACTTTTGTTTGTCGAAATTAGGGAACGGAGATCTGATTTATGTTATACTTCGCACGTATCAGCCACATATATAACAGTTTTATTGGGGTACATAACGAACCATTCGCTATGAATCGTGGTTATATTTTTTTCAAAATTAGTTTGAAGCTGTTTGACAAACCTGGTCTCTTGGTGTTGGGAATCTTAAATTTTTAATCGTATCTCTTTCTTACATGCCCGGACGCCCAATCCATGGATTGGCATCTGATTTAGACATTCTAAGTACTACTCAAAAATTTGCTGATGTTTCATGATTAAATAGGTGCTAATATTTAATATTAAAAAAATATATCTCTTTCTTGCAATTTGCAATTCTTTTGAATAAAAAAATGGAGGCGCATTTATAAATAAATTTTAAAAAATAATTATTAATTATTAAAAATAAATTTTAAATATAGCTTACAAATTTGTATTGTTTGCATATATTTATTGCCGATCAAAATGATAATTTTTTAAGAGAATATGCTGATTGTAAATGCATATAAAGGGATTATCTCCAATGAGATATTTCTTTTTTATTTATTTCTTGACATTTCATTTAATATATCCTTTTTGAAGTAAAACTTCTTTAGGCGCGACTAGGGTGTAATTCCGTACAAATGCAACGGAAGTCCGTTACGACAGAACTGTACGTCATTCGCTCTTGATTAAATCATTTCTATATTTTGATATGCAACTATTTGAAATTCTCGAGAACATATCAAACATGTCTCATTATATTCAAATATTAGAAATTTTACCACAATTTGACAAGTGTTTTGAACTAAAACTAATGTAACAAAAATTTGTGAGTAAGTATTTTTTTTTAAATTAGCATAGTCTGTGCATAATACTAGATAGAAGAAGAAACTCTAAACCTTTTTAAATTTATTGAAAGATTGACACAGTTACAATTTTCCTTTCTACAAATATTATAAATAATATTAACTTTATTTTCAACATATTTTCAATAAATAATATTAACTATATTTTCATTTTCAAAAAAATCACAGAAACATATTAAAATTACAATATTTCTGTGATAAAATGAGTGATAAGAATTAGTTATATAAAAATTAATGAATTAAGGTTCAAAAACGTTGAATATCCCTGTTTCATATAGTGAATGAAAGTTGTACACATAACCATATCATATAATTATGTACACACACATACACATATTATACATATACACACACTATCCATACAATCTGCTATTCATTCTCCATTTCTGAATTCTGGCACATTATGAAAAGACACAATTTTCTTCGTTACAATAGCACACATTTTCTGTAGGATCTTCATAATTACTAATTATAGCCCAAATTGTAGCTCAATAATTATGTAAGCCACATAATTATATAAAAACCAATTACATGTATTAGGCAAGAGTGTAAAAGATCAACAAAAAATTAAAAAAAATTATTAGTGTTTCATTTTAACCCTTAGTCTAATTTGCGTCCTTTAATAATATAAACTTTGAGAGTGCTGGAGTGCAAAGGGTTGATGTGGACCTAAATTCATACTTTGTACTAAAACAGAGCAAACTAAAATGTAAAAAAATTATTAAATTTTTATATTTAGTAGAAAACAAATGTATTCTTTAAATAATGATATACTTCTTGAACTTCTCACAGGGTGTTTAAATATTTTCCTACGAACAAGTAATTCCTCCTTTACCTTTACTTCACCTCCAGGTTCAATTTATGGTCTCAACAATAGTTTAAATCTACATATATTTTTAGAATACAAATCTCTGGTTTAATCACTTAATTCTTCACGAATGTGACTAATACGGTCCTAAGGAAGCAGAAAAAAACAAGATTTCTCTGCTTTAGAACAAGCGTTTTAAAAAGTTCCCGCAAAGATATTGCGTTTACAAATCCCTCTTCGGTAAATTAGTAAAACACAAATCTCTCGGTCGCGTTTAAAAGCCTGCCGCAATTAGCTAGCACTTAGAAAACACACAGAGACGAGCCAGCCAAACGTTTTAGGTAAATTAGGTTTCCGCGCCCGTAAAACATTGGAAAAACGAAAACATCTACGGAGCTTTCCTAAAATACGAACGATATATATTACTGCACGGCATAGAGATGAGAGATATTTATCGAGATTTGCGGAAAATCTGAGGAAAACGCTATCACATATTACCGACGTAGTAGGAGATGTGGACTGAAAACTGTAATCTTACTCTGTAAAAGAGAATTATTTGACAATACTGGAATATCTCGGAATTATAGATATCGATATTTATATAATGGCATTATTTTGGAATAATGTCAATATATTGTCTAAAAGAAAAGGCGCGGTTTCTGCCGTAAAATTACACCAATGATATTCATATAAAGTGGTACCAAAATGTTTTTCATATAAAGTGGTACCAAAATGTTTTTCATATAAAGTGCTACCAAAATGTTTTTCATATAAAGTGGTACTAAAAACTGTAAAAATTCTATGTGGTCACTGTGCAGTCAACCGCCTTAGATAAAAAACCTGAACTAGAAAACGCACGAATGTCAAAAAAATGATGTTATCATAACTGGATCTTTGAGATTAACAACATATGAGTGAAGTTGCATTTGTGTAAAACGCCTCATCGCATAGCAAATACATAGCATTTTGACAGTATTTAGTAGCATTTTGTATAAAAACTAGAACGTAACATAGCCTTGCTATAACATTGGGCTCTCATTAGATTCTCATTATTATCAGAAAGTACATGTTAAAAATGGTTTTGAATAGCAAACAAGATTTAGCATTCTATGAGCTGTTGTGATGATTACTGTTTGTAAGAATTGTTTTTACTAATGATCTTTAGAAAGCAACTGATTGGTTGTCCTATTCTATTTTTTATTAAAAGAAATACCACATGGTTATTTTTTACAAATTGTGGTGATATTTTAATATTTTTACAGGAATGTCCAGAATGTAGATTTTACTTGGAAACACACTTTTGATCTATATTTTCAAGTGATAATGGATTTAACTACTGCTTGTTATCAAGTTGTACACAGAACAAAAATTAAACTCAGAACCTTGTGGTTGCATGAGCGAGACTATACCACATACACCTAGTACTCCCATAAACATTAAAATATTATTTATTATTGTTGATAATTAATAAT
Source organism: Ctenocephalides felis (assembly GCF_003426905.1). NCBI lineage: Eukaryota > Metazoa > Arthropoda > Insecta > Siphonaptera > Pulicidae > Ctenocephalides > Ctenocephalides felis. The sequence goes on from NW_020537793.1 coordinate 24,694, forward strand.
TTTGAGCAAACAAAACTGTTGGTGATTATCGTACTAATAGCTATTACAAAGCAACCGATTATTGTCGGTTGTCCTATTCCATTTTTGATATAGTTTTATTATATGGTGACCCAAATAATTTTTCATTGCTAATTGTGATATATTGCATCTGTTAGCATCAAGAGCCATTTTTACTTGAAAACATATTTATGATCCAAATTTTCAAATAAAAATGGGTATCACTCTTGCTTAATACCAGCTTCCATGAAAGATGGGATTTAAACTGGGAACCTAGTAGTTGCAAGGCCGAGGTTGTACCACTTGAACCACGTACTGCCTCAAATGTAAAAATTGTATTTATTATTATTGATTACGTTCTATGAACATATAAATAAACAATCTCAATAGTTATAAAATAGAATAGAATTTATCTTAATAGTTATAGGAAAATCTATAATGCTGATCGTTGAGATAAAAAATCCGATTTATCATCAAGCAGCATTCATAAATAGTTACATAATATATTGAAAAACATATTTTCACTTAAATCAAAATAATAAAATTGACATTACAAATCATTGGGCATTTTGTGGGTCGCACATCGGTGACCTGTTTTGTGTTGTATAGAAACATAGAGATATATTCAAAGTAATAGGCACTTGCACTAGTGCTAGTGTTGCACTTATAAATAAAATGTGCGTGATGTCAAACTAATGTTATTCTGACATTTGTGCTATTTGGGGGTTCGTTTTTAGTCGTGGACAGTATCAAAAATTTCGAGAATTGGCCCATATAACTCATGTCCTATATACAAGCATCTGTGCTTCAAAACACATAAGTTATTATAACAAATATTATATCTTTATAAGACCAACAATTTGTAAGTTCTAACATCGACTTCAGGCAGATGATACTGTAGTAGGCAGTATCAACGGTGTGGACAAATCATCTGTGCTTCAAAAAACCATGTGTCACAATATCAAATGCTATTATAGCTTTGTGAGACTAACAATTTGTATGTTCGATATCAAACAGATGACACTATAGTTTTAGCAATATCGATATTCTAAAAAAATCCTCCATCCCTAGAGCGATAAATATTTCTGCACGAAAGCAAGTTTAAAGTAAAAGGAGGAGGAGCTGCTGTGCAACGCGGCTGTTACATCGGCGTGATTTATATTCACGTCTAGGTACAAGAGAATTTTGGTATGTTAATATGGTTTCGGTAAGGTAGCAGAATTCACTAGAACGAGTGGTTTAGTTTAATTCACACAACATTGTAAACATTTCATAGTTCGACGACTCTCTAACGAAATTGTAATAGATCACCGTCGCACCTTCTAAGGCACAATAATAATGGAAAATGAATACTACAATAATTTTAGGATTTTATTTACTAATAACAGAAGTTATACTTTTTTCAAAATGCACGTGCAATATTCGTGGAACAATTTTTATTGTTGTCACATGTGTGTGGAAAATATTTTACATTTTTAAGTACTTACTATACTTAGTCGTTAATTATATTTCTAATATAAAAATTGGTTATAATAAATAGTTGAATCAATTTTTGTAAGGCAAAATAAGGTGCTCTAACACATTTCCATATTTGACAACAGAGTAAGAATGCTATGTACTATTTATATAATGATTATTATATTTTACGAGCAATAGTTTAAAGTTACAGTAAACTTAGTACCTATACATAGTTGCTCCGTTCTCTCAAAAACTGCTAATCTTTGCACTTTGCTACGTATGTCCTAAACGACGAGACCTGCCTTTGCCAAAACTAATCAGCACGTCTCCCCGTTAATACGAACCGCACATTTTTCAAATCATTCTAATCGGATGTTCCGTTTACGCAAAAACCGAGTTTCGATTTTCTGCCATTTTATTCCGAAACGGCTGGACCTAACTTTGTCAAAAACTAATCAGCACATCTCCCAATGAATAGAAATGGAATGCTTTTTGAATCATTAAAATCGGTTGATTCAAAATGGACGTACAATTGTATCTGTACTTACATACACACACCAATTTCTTGAGGTATGCCAAAATTCTCAGAAACCTCTGAAACGTAAAGAAATGCAAAAATTTTCATTTTCGATTTTTGGTCGATTACTATAACTTACCCTACAGAAAGTTAATAAATTTATTCACACCCTTAAAACTGGTGAAGAAGACATAAATTATCTTGTAAAAATATTTTATTTACATTATTTTCGTTACACTCCTCTTCAGTAATTTATTAAATGTGAATAAAAAATGTTAATGACAAGTTAATGTATAAATGTTAGTACTGATTATGTATTTTGTCACATATGTCAATGAAGTCACCAATGTCTGATATTCACTGATGATGACGAAATATAAAATATCTTCCCTTTTTATTTGATGTACTAATAAAATTAGATTAAATTTACAAAGCAATACCGACAGAATTATCAACAGTCCTTCCTTATAAAAAAACATCATATTAAATATTAAAATTCATTACAATCTCTAATCTTTTTTTTCTATTTAAATTTCCCGTTTCCCTCTCGCGTTAGAACTGTATTTATGCATCCTCCACCGAGCAAAGTCTTGAATAAGAAAAACAAAGCTGAAACTTGAAACTGAAAGATGCAAAGTGTTCAAGTATCCCGAGTAATAACAAACTCGTTTGTTAATAAGAAAAAACAACAGATGATCTGATTGGCCATTTGCATACGAAAAACTTTTATTATAGTTTCCGCGTGTAACTAGCTAGCTAGATAGTCTAGTGTCCTCCTCATTATCCTACAAGAACGCTATAACAACTTTACCGAGCTCATAAATGTCAAATGTCGTGCAGCTCGAAAAGCTACTACGAGAGAGATGAACGTCATACAGCCAACTTTTCTGAACAAAATATATTACGTAATTTCGTTTTTCTATGTACCATTAAATTAATTAAACACGAAGGAGGAACGGAAACTCTAGACTAAAACTTACACGAGATAAAACAATACCAATGAATATTTTTAAATTTATAATATACGCCTAAATTATATGCCAGGTCAGCTTGATATCAAGTAGTAGTGACACCGGTTTTCGCTATTTGCTACTGTACATGATGGCATTTAAGTAAAAATAAATATATCATATAACAATTTTGAATAATGTTTATTAGTAATATGGTAACACTCGTGATGCACACATTCATTAGTGTCAATCATTATACACAATTATATAATGATAAATTATAAATTATATATTTATATTAGCATTAAAAATATGTATAATATTCAAAAACAATAATGTAATTAAAGTCATACTTCAAATATGATATGATCGGTTTGTCATTGTAATTTGCATTTAGAAATGAACCTTCATTAAAGAAATGAAATAATTGCTGATTAATAATTTCTATAATATTCGTTCACACTGTGGATTATGTTAAACAACGCCTAAACAAATATAGTTTTCGCAACTTCACTCATCATGTAATTGTGTTTGAAGAACTTCATGTAATTAAAATTAACATACATTCATTGACTGCTTGAATATAATAGCAAAATATACAATACAAATCAAAATTAATGATCAATAATATAATTGATTAATTTATTATAATTTATCAGCTATTCAAAAATAAAACGTAACAACTCTATAAATATTTCCAACAGATTCGTAATTGCAAATTATCACATGCATATCCAAAATGGCATTTCTAAAATTGAAATCGCTTGATTGACTAATATTTTATAGTAAGTGCAAATATGCATTTGCATGTACATAAACACGATTTCCCGTTTATCACATGTCCGCATAATATTATCATAATAATATTTTTAAATTTATGCATAATATTTAAATTAGCAGTCGTAAGTTGTGATGAAAATTTAAAAAATGATGAAATTAAATTAAGTGTATTTTGGGGCATATTCTCGTGTAACAGTTATGTTTCAAACAAGACTATGTTGAAGATTTGGTATTACAAAATCATCTCGTCAGCATATGAAATTCTACTCTTTTCCCTAAACTATTTCTCATTTTCGAAGAAAACAAACGAAAGCATGCTTTAACGTGCACGTTAATTTGCATATTCGGAGTAAATTCGATAAATCTTTAGAAATTTTTGCCCACCATCACCATAAAACAAGGTACCAAAGTAGGCGGCCTTCAGTTTAAAAACACGTAGAACTTTTCTCGTAAATTCGGTGATACTAAAATTCTTTAGAAAAACTAGCGACGCCATTGAGAAAGTGTCGGAGCTGAACGGGAAGGAAAATTATTTTCTTATTTTTCGACGTGACGATGGTGCAACCCAGTTTCACGGACAATAGAGCGAGCTGGATTTGAAAAAAAAATGAGACGCTTTATTCGTTCTTTTTTCAACTCTATCTCATATCGGAAATCATTGTGCAGAGGAAAAAAACTCGGAAAATTCTAAGAATGGATGGGCAGTCTCGAGTAATATATGATTTTCTGTTCATGAAAGCAATTATATTTAACGATTAATGGGAGAATACGAAAATGCTATTGTAACGGAAATGGAAAATTATAGATTTAGAATACTTGAATAAAACCCATAGGAATTAAAAAAAAAAAACTTTCTTTAAAAGAATTATACATGCACACGAGTTTATAAAAAGGAGCTTATTTTACAGTACATATTTTGAATAAAATGAAAATATAAAACTCCAATTTAAAATAAAGCTTTCTTTCAAGCCTTAAGATAATAATAAAGTAAATAAGATGTGACGATATTATTATGAAATTGTGGCACACCCCATTACTCCAATCTTTGATAAATTTATAATTGACCATTTTCCTTAGATCTGCAGTACTTTTTTATGTTTGTTATCATGAACCTTGTTATCATACAAAATAATCAAAATTATCAAAAGAAAAGATAACAATTAATTGCGAAAAAACGGCTGTCCAATCTTCACCAAAAACTAATCAACACGTTACCAACAGATATTTTTCGAACTGTTTCGATTTTCAAAATCGACTCACAAGGAGAACCAAGGTTTACTAATGTGGGATTTTGATGAAACTTCGCATGATGATACAGTTGATAGTCAAACCGAATAGATTAAAATATTATAGGCCTGTGAAAAGTGGTTTAATTATAAAAATTAATTGAAGTTTTAAAAATAGACGCGCACAATACGTACGCCTACAATGTACCGTATGTCTCATGATAGCTCATCCGATTTTTTGCGCAAACTTGGAAGAATAATTTTGCAATTTTCTGCTAATTCTCAAGAAACGGTTCGGCGATCTGAGCGCAAAACGATCAACGCAATTCCTCATAAAGTGTCATCAAGTGCCTTTTGAGGCATAAGGTTTTGATGGAGTTTTTGAAATCTGACGAGTCGTTTTGGAGACAGCTTCGACGATAGGGGCAATTTTGATTCACTTCCCATACACACACATATTTTATCCAATTTTGGTGCCAAACGATTCAAATAGCTAAAACTATCGAGAAAACATATTAGAAAATCAGATTTTCTTGTGTTAACTAAGGAGAGATATCACTATCCTTTCAGTTCCAGAAGGTATAAATTACATAACAATCAGTGAATCTATAAAACGAAACCTGTACACTTACAAGGAACTACAACTAGAAATAACAAAACAGAACTGAATAAGAAACTGACGAATTAAAAGATTATACAGGCAGCATACTAAGGTAATATGCAGTGTGTTATCAGGAAACTAAGCTCATGAATAATTAACTAGATATACGTTACCACAGTTGTCGAGGTATAGAAATGCTGGAAGATCGAAGTAACTGTAAAATGAAATTGCACCGCATTCGACTATCAGATCGACATTGCGATTATGTTTTATTACGAAATCATTTATTCTAAGAGCCGATACATGTGAGATCATAATAGCGGAGGCGAAGCGCTTCGGGCTGCGATGGAAATGGTGTCACC
>NW_020537794.1:0-47925 GCF_003426905.1 Ctenocephalides felis
ATCAATGGAAAACTGATCAATAAAAATCGATCAATGAATGATAACAATTGTTTTAAATATTTTCAAATAAATTATTATAAATACTAAAAATTTTATATTCCATATTTTACATTGCGATAAGCTTATTGCATAAAGCACTTAAGTATGTTTACAAGAGTTTATAAGAGTTTTTAAAAATAATTGATTCAAATGATAAAATTGTGGGGTTAATTTTACATTTTACGTATTAGGTGTTTACTTATTAGTATTAGTGAAAGAGGCAGCTAACAAAAAATGTCTGGATGATTTACCCACTGTAAAACATGCCACATATAAATTTTCATGTGGAAAATTCAGGTTTTAATATTCAATCATTACATTTAATATTAAAATATTTGTACAATTCGAAAATCCTGCGAATCAGTTTATGCAATAATCGATCAATATTTTGACGCATCTAGATTTATCTATATAACCTTCCCTTCGCCAATATCTAAGAATTGTATTGAAAATGTTACAGCGGATATCGCGGATGAATTTAAGCTTTTCCATAAACTCAAACAAATCTTGATCAAAATTCAGTAACAAAAGTTCACAAAAGCACATAAATGAACAAAAATCGAGCTAGTTGAATGAATAATTATTGTACAACTATAAAATGACTACTATTAAATAGGGGTTTGTGGAAAGGGTGTAAAAATTCAGAATTTTAAGTATACTTTAAATCCGCATTATTAACTTCTCGTAGGGTAAGTTATGGTAATCGCAAAAAATGGAATTGTATTCACACAAAACATGCACTCATACACACAGAAGGTCTTGAAACGTAAAGATATGCAAAAATTTTCAATTTCAATTTTTTGCGATTACTATAACTTACCTTAAGGAAAGCTAAATATATAATAAAATTATAGAATAATTAACAATTAACATTATATTATATCATATAAGAACTAGAATTCGGCAATCTTTGTTTATATTTATTAAGATTATTTTAAATATATACTTACAGCAATCTGCCACTCCATGAGGAGGAACGGGAGGTCCAACATCGTTGCTGTAATATAAAGCATTTTTAAAATAATTATGAAAATGCACATTTACATTGTTAACGCGTCATTGCCCAACCCTGGTATAATTATTATATTTTATTATCTCCATGCAGGATAGCGACAATAAACCCTCATCCATCCCTTTCATTGTTACGCGTCCTGTCGCAAAATCAGTAATCCATTTTTCCTAGAATTTTTATCACCTGTCCCTAACTATATCATACTATAATCCTTATAATTCCAAGAAATTCGCACTACCTGTATCCAGTTTAAATTCTTCGTATCATGCAATTTATCAACCAATACCTGATCGGTTGATAAATGTAATAACCACTGATTGGTTCCAAAATTGTAATGGGGTGTCCTTAACTCCACAAAATGGGCCAATCAGAAAAATATATAAAATTATAAAATCTACATATTTTAGTATCAACTTAAATTTCATACAGTTAAGATCAGTCGTAAATTAACACTCAAATCTAAATCATCTAATTCAAACCTCAATTATCTAATCATCTATAAGTCTTAATATTTCAAATACACAATAATCAAACAGTTATTCAACATCTTTTATTTTTGTTCAAACGGTCTGATATAGCCAACAACTAAATATATCTGGTCCTTCGGCAAAGTGCAAGTGTTCAATAGAGTTCGGCAGCATCCAGATAGATCACGAACTTCTTAAACACTTTGAACCTATCTCAACAAATACTTTTTTGGCCATTCAAACCGAATGGTCATTTTACTAAACATTTTTTGGTCCCCATCGAACCGGATCAACCAGTGAACGTGAAGGAAATAATCTAAAATCTAAAACTTAGTGCACAGTGTATTATTTAAATCTTCATCTTCTAGTGTAATACATTGCATCGCATATTAAGTTAAAAACCTTTATCTAAAATCTAAAATCTAAACTTAGTGCACAGTGTATTATTTAAATCTTCATCTTCTAGTGTAATACATTGCATCGCATATTAAGTTAAAAACCTTTATCTAAAATCTAAAATCTAAAACTCATAGTGCACAGTGTAATTAGTTAAATCATCTTTTAACATAATACATTGCATCGCATGAATATTAATCTAAAATCTAAAATCTAAAACTTATAGTGCACAGTGTAATTATTTAAATCATCCTTTAACATAATACATTGCATCGCATAAACATTAATCTAAAATCAAATTTAATCAACGATTATATCAACAACAATATAAACAATTAAATCAAACTAACATCAAGATTAACAATAAATCTCAGTGTAAGTGCGTTGTGTATTATCGTGAAACAACAAGCAGCACATTATCAAGGAAACAACAGCTGAATCCAAATCAGCTTAACATCAAGCGAGGACACGGAATGCCGACAACACAAAGGTCAGTCTAATTTAAGCACTCCTTTTTCTTAATCCTTCCTATTCATTATCTTTACCTTTCGTTATTTGAATTTTGCGTAGTAGATCTGTGTTAATATGGATTCTTTAGAAAATTTAAATATCAAAAAAGAGTTTATGAAATTTCGTTTGACGCAAATCCATAGCTTTTGTAAAAAAATAAGAGAAAATGAGAGTAGCAAGTTAGATATATCAGAGCTTAAACAAATATTAGAAATACTAAAATCTTCTTTGGATACTTTTCAAGAATTAATAATTCAAATTGCAAATCATTTTGATGACGAAGAGTACATTGACTTTTTGATAGATACAGAATTTTACGATTTCAATGATACTTATACTAAATGCTGTTCAATTTTACTTACAACTATTAAAACATTTAAAACAGATCCTAGCTCAAGTAGTGGCATTGGTGACAAATCATATCAAACAAACAATAATAAATTTGCTATAATTAATTTACCTCATTTCGACGGTACAGATATTAACTGGTTACAGTTCTATAATTCATTCTATACAATTCATATTGACCCAAATATTAGCAATTCTCAAAAATATTCTTACCTAAAATCTTGCTTGAAAGGCGAAGCAGGTAACATAATCGATTCTTTACCTGCTACCGCGGACAACTACATAAATGTTTGGGAATTGCTAAAATCGCGGTACGAAAGTAAAACTATTATAGTAAACAATCATACAAAAACATTAAACAACTATATTTCGATTCCATCTGAATCAATAACTCTCAATGAATCTAATAATAATAAATCTAGAAACGTTGCGCATCTTGAAACTATGAACGTTATTAAATCACATAAGGTAAAAAGAGTAACTACCTCGGTACTATTATTAGATTCTAATAATCAAATAATAAAACAATTAACAAATGAGAATATTACTCAATATCCAAAAAGCAATGTTATTAAAAACGTCTTCTGTAATCATAACTTATCAACTAAAGCTAATACGACAGAAGAACTAGTTTTAATAAACTAATTGTAACAATTAACTTAAATCAAACTAATTATAACGCTGAACATCTTGAACCTAAAAACAACATTAAATCAAATACGGTAATAAGAGACACTACCTCAGCATCATTATTAGAATTCAATAATCAAATAAAACAAGTAACAAATAAGAATCTTACTCAAAATCCAAAAAGCGATATTATTAAAAACATCTTCTGTGACGTTGACTTATCAACTAAAGTCAATGCAACAGAAAAACTTATTTTAAATAAACAAAATCTAACTACTAAACATAATCAAGCAAAGTACAACGTAAATTATTCTAATGCTAACTATCAAAATCTTTTAAACAATCAGAATACTTGGCTTAGTATCGGCGATAAAACAATTACAACTTTAGCCAAGACAGGGTTTGAATTTAATTCTAAACATATCAAAATAAATAAAAATATTAGCAAAAGATCAATTTTAGCCGCAACAGCTCGAATATTCGACCCTATTGGGCTTCTATCGCCTTTTATAATAACACCCAATTAATTATCCAACAATTTTGGCGTTTAAACATATCTTGGGACGAGTCAATACCGTCCGATATAGAAAATAAATGGAAATTATTTTACAAAGATTTAAAATCTATTGATGATATAAATATCGACCGACATATGTTTTGTAAAGATCATGTAAACATAGAATTGCATGGCTTTGCAGATGCGTCTGAACGAGCTTATGGTGCATGCGTATATATACGATCAGCTAACAAAAATTCAAACTTTAAAATTCAACTCATTACTTCCAAATCTAAAGTAGCACCATTGCGTAATATAACACTGCCGCGACTTGAATTATGTGCAGCGCACTTATTAGCAAATCTTATACAAAAAATCAAAACAGCGTTAAACATCACCTTCGATAGGGAATTTTTTTGGAGCGATTCAACAGTTATTTTATCATGGATTAAATCTCCATCCTACCGTTGGAAAACATTTGTTGTTAATAGGATAGCCGATATCCAAACTAAAACTGATATCAATAACTGGTTGCATGTTAAATCACAAGACAATCCCACTGACTTAATATCACGGGGAATTTTCGCGCGCGATTTAATAAATTCTTCATTATGGTTGAACGGTACATCATGGCTACGATATCCAATAAAAATCGATCAGCATAATAACAACATACCTACAACAGATGAGGAAAGTCGTACTACTACCCTAATTTCCATTATTGACGAAACAAATGAATTATTTAATCGCTATTCATCCATCACTAAACTGATTCGTGTCGTAGCTCATTGTTTACGTTTTTCTAAGAATTGCAGACCAAAGAAAACAGTGAGGGTACGCGGACCTTTACAAGTATGTGAACTGAATATTTCGCGTATGCTTTTAATAAAGCTATCTCAAAACGAAGCATTCAAAAAGGACATAAGTAATATAATAAAGAATGGGTCGGTAGATAAAACTTCTAATTTAAAAACGTTAAATCCTTTTCTTGACGAAAACGGAATACTTCGCGTTGGAGGTCGCTTAAAAAACTCAAATATTGGTTATAGCAAGCGTCATCCAATAGTTTTGCCGAAAAAACACATATTAACAACGTTAATTGCGAAATATGAACACTTGAGACTATATCACTGCGGGTCTCAAATGTTGTTAAATACCTTGCGCAATAATTATTGGCCAATGGGGGGTAGAAATCTAACTAGAAACATAGTCAAAAATTGCATAACTTGTTTCAAAGTTAAACCAACTTCAATAAACCCATTAACGGGAAACTTACCAACACACCGAATAACCCTCAAACGTCATTTTCGACATGTGGCGTCTATTATGGAGGTCCCATAATTCTAAGAGATCGCCGTACCAGAGGTTATAAAAAATATAAAGCATATATCTGTTTGTTTGTCTGTTTTGTCATCAAAGCCATTCACATTGAACTAGTATCCGATTTGACCGCGGAGTGTTTTTTAGCAGCTTTGAGACGATTCACTGCTCGCCGCGGCAAACCTAGCGATATATTTTCGGACAATGGCACTAACTTCGTAGGTGCAAATTCTGAATTAAACGAATTATCAAAATTTTTACAAAATAAATCTATTAAATCTACCATTACAAACAATCTATCAATTGAGTCTATATCCTGGCATTAAATTCCGGCAAATTCTCCTCACTTTGGGGGGCTTTGGGAGGCAGGCATTAAATCATGTAAAGCCCATTTAAAACGCGTTCTTGGCGATGCATACCTTACGTTCGAAGAATTTTACACAGTATTAACACAGATCGAAGCAATATTAAACTCAAGACCATTATCTCCATTAAGCTCTGATCCCAATGATTACAATCCTTTCACTCCCGGTCATTTTTTAATTGGCAAACCACCCACATCAATCCCAGATCCATGTGTGCTTGAAATTTCTGAGAATAGGCTGTCATGCTATCAGCGTCTTCAGAGACTGACGCAACACTTTTGGAAACGGTGGTACAAAGAATATATATCGGAACTACAAGTGAGAACAAAATGGCACAAATATTCATCAGAACTCATTAAAGTCGGTAATATGGTACTATTACGCGATGAAAATTTACCACCACTACGGTGGCGATTGGGCCGAATTATAACACTACATCCCGGAGAAGACGGCATCGTGCGAGTGGTAACAGTGAAAACAAACAATAATTTAGTGAAACGTGCAGTATCAAGAATCTGTGTCTTACCAATTGACGATAAATAATTTGAAACAATAAAACAAACAAAGTGTTGTGAAGTGTAAATTATTAACAATCATTTGAAACATTTAGACAATTAAAAACCTTTAGTGAAGTGTCAATAATCAACAATCATTTTGAACATTTGGACAATTTTAAAGACTCTAGTAAAGTGTCCGTGAATAATCTAACATTATATTCATAATCATTATCATTATCATTAATCAATCTATTATCAATATTATCATCACATGTCATGTGCTATCTATAAACTTTTAATACATTAACATTGTTATAAGCAATGGCATAAAACTATGATTAAGCAATGGCATAAAACTATGATTAAGCAACGTTAAAAAATATTCATAATTAATTCCTCATAATTTTTTAAGTCCGGGGGCATGTTAACGCGTCATTCCCAACCCTGGTATAATTATTATATTTTATTATCTCCATGCAGGATAGCGACAATAAACCCTCATCCATCCCTTTCATTGTTACGCGTCCTGTCGCAAAATCAGTAATCCATTTTTCCTAGAATTTTTATCACCTGTCCCTAACTATATCATACTATAATCCTTATAATTCCAAGAAATTCGCACTACCTGTATCCAGTTTAAATTCTTCGTATCATGCAATTTATCAACCAATACCTGATCGGTTGATAAATGTAATAACCACTGATTGGTTCCAAAATTGTAATGGGGTGTCCTTAACTCCACAAAATGGGCCAATCAGAAAAATATATAAAATTATAAAATCTACATATTTTAGTATCAACTTAAATTTCATACAGTTAAGATCAGTCGTAAATTAACACTCAAATCTAAATCATCTAATTAAAACCTCAACTATCTAATCATCTATAAGTCTTAATATTTCAAATACACAATAATCAAACAGTTATTCAACATCTTTTATTTTTGTTCAAACGGTCTGATATAGCCAACAACTAAATATATCTGGTCCTTCGGCAAAGTGCAAGTGTTCAATAGAGTTCGGCAGCATCCAGATAGATCACGAACTTCTTAAACACTTTGAACCTCTCTCAACAAATACTTTTTTGGCCATTCAAACCGAATGGTCATTTCATTAAACATACATATAGTACATATAGTTAAAACTAAAATTTCTCAATACCTCGAATGTCTAATTGGCGGCTTGATACGATCTTTTTTGCAATAAGTTGTAGAATCAATGGCTCTAGGTTGTTGTCCAGATTGATTGTTCATAGAGTCTCCAGGTTCGCAATAATTAATTGACATAGGGTTATCAATTATTCGCATATCAACGTTGTTACCATTCACGTGATCATCCCTAAAAAATGTGGAGAATATAAAATCAAGAATCATATTAAAATATATAGAAATTATTTCTAAAATTTTTGTTTTAAAATTTCTAAAATTTTACAGGAGATATTATTTCAAATTAAAAAGACAGTTTGTTGATTGTTGATCGCTGACATTTTGAAAAAGTGTAATTTAATATCCTCATTTCATCATAAATTTTGAACAGCGATTGTAAATAAAAACAAGTCATATGAATTTATAAGACTTCAAGTTATACTTTTTAATAACAGATATATTATATCCAGGGCCGGTCCTGGGGTCTAAAAAAGCGTATAAAATATATTGATTTTAAATTTATTTATTATTACCGATATAAATAAATAAAACAATTCCTGTCATAATTTCACATTTTAGTAATATTCAATATGTAGTAAATTGGTTAAGGATGTAAGTTCGACTACCATAGCAAAGGAGTTAATATTTTTGTTAGATTGAAGTTGTAGAATTTAAGAAATGCATTTCAGAAATAGTATTTATTATTTTGATATAAAGATACTGATATCAAAATAATAAATACTATTTCTGAAATATTAAGTGAAATAAATAAATTAATTTTTAATTATTCTGAATTTAGTGCACAAAAAATTAGATATAATCTAAAAGCGTATAAAATATATTGATTTTAAATTTATTTAGAAAATCGAGGCGATTCGGGGGTTGATTATAATCACGTATTTTGAAATTTTCAATTATTTTTAACGTATGTGCAATTATAATATTTAAAAAATAGCATTTCATTTTCAAACATAGCACTCGTATTTCCTGTTGGATTTTTTAAATTTTAATTTAATTTAATTTTTCATCATTTACAATATCCAAAATTGCGTCGTAAACTTCTTCTTTTTGATATCGTAAGAGCTGTCATTTTCAGAGTATCAGCTTGTTGTTTTGAAGTTAAATTTTTAAAGTAAAAAGTTTTTTAGTAAAAAATGCAAAGAAATTACACATTTCTTAAACAATATTGAAAAAAAAACTTATAATATTTGATATGTATTATTTCTGTATAGTTAATAATTATTAAATTTAGAGTATGGACACCACTAGGTATAAAACAAGCCTTAAGATTTTCGTTTTAAAAAAAATTTTGCTTCCATTTTTCATATTTGTTCCACGCATGTCTTCAGCATCCGAAGTTCAACAGATGCGAAACATTTGCAACAAAAGCAAAAGTTACAATTCAATTTCTCGGAATAAACAAGTCATTTTCTAAGCTCTGACTCCCCATTTTTTATAATATGTTTATATTTTTAACAAGTTCCGATTCAACTAAATCAGCTCGCAATTTTTCGTCAATAATGCCCAATAATTAATTTAATCTTTCGCAGGTTTGCGCTTATGGAATTGAACACTGGATAATTTCTTTTTCAATTCCACGGTAACTTCAAACAAAGAAAAAATTGAATAAGTAGATTAAGCAATAAACAGTTATTACTAATAGTTATTTACTAATTTGCAGAATTATTAATCGGTTAATTGTTTCTACTGATATCACATTTCAAAATAAATATGCTTTTTGTGTCTCCGTATCCCTAGTTGAGTTAAAATATTTATTATAATTTATTAAGTATTCTAGATTTTGAATGAATATTTCTAGATTTTATATAAAAAAATATAAATATTATATTATAAATTTAATTTCCGAAACTCGTTTTGGCGCCCCCTAAGGCTTGCGCCCGCATTTTTTGCATGCATTGCATGCAAGGCAGGACCGGCCCTGATTATATAATTCATAAGATACTGTTATTTTGAAACAGAGAAAATTTTAAATAAATATTTTCTTAATTTATTACTAAAATTAAAATTCAATTAATTAAAATCAAAATTTCTTCTGTTGCAGTAAATACAAAATTTACATTTTACATTTATTTAAAGTAAAAGGTGACCTATTGTTAAACATCTTTGTGGATTTTAAAAACAATTTATTTACTATCTACATGTTTTCTACATTGATTTCTAAAATAAAACAATATCTAGATATAATTTATGATTTAGCTTACTATGAACATTCAAAACGATGTAGTAATAACACAGGAAAACTCTATCGCAGTCATATAATATAGAATGCTAAGCAGGTTTTAGTTTCAATTAAATCAATTTTCAACTTGGTTTAGTTGTTCAGTAGTTTTCTTTAAATGATTATTAACAAAAACAATGAAAAAAATAAAGTTACTCATGCAAAATAAGAGAACACTTAACCTACCTAGTCATCAAATGGCCAGACTCCCTATCGTCCATAGTTGCACGTCCGAGCCATACCCAATCATGTGCGTTTGAACAATCTCGATTATTTTCTGTGATTCCAACGCCGTTGGCCAGCCTGTTGCCATTCCCGTTGCCGTTGGCACCACTTGAGCGACGTGTCACTGGAGTAACAGTAACGCCTCCTCCCACATGTGCAGGCTTCAAACGAGAAGCGTACACCACGCAAGATACCACGAACACAACTGTCAAAAAAAAAAAATGCAACTAGCTGTAAGTGGCAATTAAGGCATCGTGCCTTAAGACAAATTGCTGGAACTTCCCGTACTAAAAATTATTATTTTTTTAAAAACGATTAATATTTTAAAAAAAAAAATTACTTCGAAAAAATTAGATTTTTGAGAAACTATAAATTGGACAAAAAATTACTTTTTTTGAAAAAAAAAATTTAAAAAAAATCAAATTTTCTTTCTTTATTTATGTATTTATTTTGACATATTTTGGAAGATCTGAACTTTTTTTCAAAGCAATCGTACTGCTTTAACTGCGCCGTCGTCTAACGGATAAACATTGGTACGGAACCCATAGGAATGTAAACAAAATTTATACTTATTGTTAAAGTGTCTATAAAATATCTGATAATTTTATGTGCATATGTCTAATGATCATTTTTGACCGCCAAATGGCATTTTTTCTTTACTTTTTTCGTTAGATCTCCGAAACCGCTAGACCTGCTCTCATGAAAATTTGATAAACTCTTCATCTTGTCAATATAAGTAAAATGTTTTTTGAATTATTATCGTCGACGAAAATTTGTATCCGCACATACATACATACACGCACACACACACACACACACATACATCCATTTTTTCTAAGGTATGCCAAAATATTCAGAAACCTTTGAAACGTCGAAAAATGCAAAAATTTTCTTTTTCGATTTTTTTGCGATTACTATAACTTGCCCTACGGAAAGTTAACTAGCTGAAGTAGCATTTTGCCTTAAAGCAAGTTGCACAAAATTCTCACACGAATTAAATAAAAGTTGAGATTCAGCTCTTTAGGTAAAATGTTATATGGAAAATAAAATTTTCACTTTCACTGAAAAATAAAATATACGATTTCCAATTTATGTATTTCAAACATACTTACAATATGTGTAAATATATAAATTAGATCAATTTGTTTAACGTATTTTATTTCATCCATTTCGTCTTATAAAAATGTATTATATTCATGTGCGGAAGTAAAATGTAATCAGTCGCTACCAACGAAAAGCACGTGCATATGCTTCGGCATAGATTCTGATTAGAATTGTTCAAACACAGCAGAATTCTAAACTATGATTAATTTTTATAATGTAACTGCTTATCGTAGGCCTATAATCGCCTATAATATAATATATAATATAATATTTAGTATGTTATTCATAAAGATTACCGTTATACAAAGTTTCATCATAATAGTAAAAAAATCACCTATTCAACTAAACAACTATTGATTCCCAACCAATATCTTTGGAACAGTTTTTGAAATTTTAAAATCCTTTAAAAATTGTGGGCTAAATGTAAACGAAAATTTTCACAATTTTTACTAATTGCAAAGAAACTTGAGCGATCATCGCACAGAACAATGATAGTCCTTATCAAGAGACATCGAATGGCTTTTAAAATTTTGAAATGGTCTAGCCGTTTTTTGAGAAAACGTCGATAAATTATTAAAAATCGACTCACATAGACACACGGACTCACACACACACATATTTCTTCCAAATTTGGTTTCCTTCAATTCAGAATTAATTGACAAGTTGAGAAAACAAAAATTAGCAAATTTTCTTCGGGAAATTAATAAAGTAAAATATAATCTAATAACTTCAAAATCTTTCTATATCAATGTGAGGCAAATCACAAAAATTCAAATAATTATCTCACCTATAGCAAAGCATAAAGCTGCCAACAAGACATACATTCCAATTTCTAAAGATGATAAGTCTTCTCGCCGTGGACTAGATCTCGGCCTGGCAGATCTGGAAGTCAAGCCTAATCCCGATTGTGCCGAATCTCGTAATGGTATATCTGCAATGATAGTTTTTTTATACATCAAATCAATAGTATTATTTTAATATAGCACAAAAAATAACAAAAAGCAATATGTACTGATTAGAATGTCCTGCAAATCGTCCATATTATTTTGACCGCGACCTTTCCTTCGTGCTGCACTGTCGTTTTGAACCGCATCGGTCCTTCTGTTACCTACAAAAAATATTACAAATAAAATTTCAACTAGTTGGAAGTGGCATTTTGCCTTAAGACAAGCTGCAATAAGTTCACGACATGTGTAAATAATCGACTTCGAAATCGATAATTAATCAATATATTAATTTATGAGTAATTTACCTGAGAAACTATTCAGATTATTCTATTTTGCACCTTTTTTTATTGCACATTATTGAAAAACGAACACTTTCTAAAAGCTGCCGATGAATTCAAATTTTAACTAGACTAACTATAGTATTTGGACCATTAAGGCCATGTACTCTAACGCCTATAAAATTTCATTAAAATCGTCAAAAAAAGTTTTAACGATAAAAGTTTTTCGATCTTTGTCAAAAACTAATTAGCACGTTTCCCAAATGATAATTTTCGAATAGGATTTCAATTTTCAAAATCGATTCAGGCTTTTTGGCCAAATGCAGATAAAAAATTTGGCACATTTCTGCTTATTCTAAAGAAACGACTTAGTCGATCGCATAAAAAAACTAACTATAATGCGCATGCTTATGAAATTTCATCAAATGGCTTTCAGATTTTTAAAATTGGTTTAGCCGTTTTTGAAAATTCTAATGTCTACTCACGTCGAACAAGTGCTGCTCATTTTTTCAAACTCTGACGAATTTTGAAAATAAAATGATTTGTCGTAGGACCGTAATGTTTAGGTATGTCTATGTTTAAAAAATGTTTCATGAAAATCGTCAAAAAAAATCTACAGTTACAGTCGCGAGTCGGCCGATCTCCACTAAAAACTAATCAGCACAATTCTCAACCAATATCTTTCGAACGATTTTTGGGTTTTTAAAATCAATTCAGAATTGTAGACAGTAACATGGACAAATTTTTTGCACTTTTCAGCTGATCGTGAAAAACCAGCTCGGCCGATCGCCGGATGAAACTAATCAACGCGAGTCCTTCTCGAGTTATATCGAATGGCTTTTAAATTTTAGAAACCGGTATCGGTATCAATATAATGCATTTAATTCTAGTCGTTAATATTATAAATTCATGGAAATAGCGATAATAGTCCAGTTCTCTTTCGTTTGAGAAATGTTAAGAGCGTTGCATTTCATAATTTGAGTAAAAATCAAGAAACGATTAGCTATTTGCAAGTTATTTTACAAAGCATATTTGGTCGATATAATCAATTCAAATAATTTTTCTTCGGTAAGAAATGGGTGAGAACTATTACAAAAATAGAAATATCTAAAAAACATATTTTTTTAATAAAGTCAATCAATATTTGTCTATTATTGGTTATTTTGATATGTTAATTATGTATATCAACCAAAACAACCAATTCAACATCTAACTTACCCCAATGATTTACATCCCCAACATCATTCTGTGCAAAATCCACTTGCACATCTACTGAAGCTTCTGCTAGAACTGCGCCGTGAGGCATTGGCGGTAGTGGAGTTCCTGGACAAGGATGCCCATTCAAAAAATGTCGTAATCTCGGCCTGCATTGCTCGTTCAAGAGTAACGTAACGCGTAGCAAATCCCCACTACCTGGAGTTTGAATTAAAGTATATTATATGTATTTTACTTATAAAAATAAAGAATCGTTCAAGTATTACGTAACAGATTTAGTACAATTATTTAACCCCCATCCCCCTTGTCGGCAAAAGTAATTAAAGCTGTCACCCAAAATAAGCAAATCAATAACCCCCCGCCTCCCTATAGTGCTTACGTAATACTTGAACGGCCCCGAATTAATATATTTAAAAAACAGTAAAATTTATTATAATTCTAACTAAAAATCATTCTATTGACCTTCTCCAACAGCTATGACTCTTGGGTGAGAAGATCCAAGCATTGGCGCAAAAGCAACAACCTCAGAATCCAAACTTTGCACACGAAGAGAATATGCATCACGATCAATGTCCCGTAGTGGTGTTACTGAACCATCAGAAAATACTACGTCCAGGTCCAGAAGACCCTGAAAATAAACTCAAATTTACCCTAGTTAACAAATTCGCGGTTTACTATTGTAATTGTCATTAACATTTTTAAGCTTTTTTTAGCAGATAAAGAAACTGATAATATACTAATGTATCTGATGTTCAAACGACAATTTATTTACAATTCTGTAGTCATTCAACTAAAATTCAAATGCAGCTTTATAAAATACAAATGATTCAGGGTTAATAATAATATATGTAAAACAATTTTTTCATATTTTAACAAAATTTATTTATCGCAAATTTTTTATTTTCGAATTATATATAATATGAAACATGGTGAACAATCCAATACAAATTATTGTAAGCAACCAGTATTGAAAAAAAATCATATAAATTTTACTTATTTTTCCTCATATTTTAACAGCAATCAAAACCCTTACGTCTTCTAAGCTGTTAGAAGTTAGAATGAAACTTTTCCTTACGTCGTATTTTTAGATAGTAACCAATCGATGTTTTCCATCCACATTTCATAATTTCATTATTAGAATTTTTCTAATAGGCCTGACTAATTATCCAATTTGATGCAGCTAGCATTGCTCGGGAAGGGCTATTTTCACTTGAAAACACATTTAAGATCTATATTTCCAAGTAAAAATTGATATCGCTTCTGCACGATATGGGGGTTGTCCGTGAAGGGACTATACACTGAAGACCCTTTTCATGGCCGATTATAGATGAGATAATAGATTATAATAAATATTAATACTATACCTCCTGATATTGAGCTGTTAGTTTTCTAGTAACGGAGGTCTCTGCAATGTATTCATCTCCGCCAGTGTTGGAATTGCCCGAAGAAGCCCAACCTGGAAAAAACATTAATATTAAATCTATTGAAGTAATATAATAATATATACTAACTTTTAAACCGCCAAAATTATATAATGAAATAGGTATCCTTCAACTAAAGCAAATAATTATGAATCAGGTGTCAATGAATTATGTAAATCATTATAATTTGTTCTGATAAGGGAAAACCATAAAAACGCGATTAATGTGCTTATTTTATGTCAAACTGTAAGTATCTTCATACTTGTTTATCTATGAGTATCTTTTACTATAAGCCAGTAAGATAAAACAAATTTATTTATAAAAAATGTTTGGTTTTGGATAAAATTGGGAAGTTTATTGAAAGATTAATTAGGATAATCAGTCATTGTGGGATATTTCGTACTGATGCAAAGAGTCCATAAGTGAGTCACTCAAACAAATCAACATTGACTAAAGTACAGCTAGTTTTAATTTTATATTTTTTTATGCTCTATAACGAATTATTGCTTACTAGTAGTATTAGGTACAGGGAGCTTAAAGTTCCGCGGGTAAAAGGTCTACCTCCGGTAACTCGAAAACAAGTAAAGTCAAAAATTTGTCAATAACAATATTTGAAAATAGAGGGAAAAATTTGTATAACCAGCCATCACCTTGCTTTTTACAACAAAAAAAAGAAAATAAAGCATTTGGAACAAATATATTAAATAAATACTTATTCCAACTCTGCTGATGAATATTTGACGAAATACCAGATCATTGTTATATATCGTGTTTATCTCTGTAAAAACTATACCCAAGAAATTCATATTTTGCATTGTTTGAATAATGTAGCTATTATATTGTAAGTGGTTTTTACAATATAATTGCTCGAAGTCAAATTGAACCTTTGTGTCTGGCAGTGGCGTAACTATAGGGTGGCGTGGGTGGCAAAATGCCACAGGCCCCCGGCCCAAGGCCTTTATTATTATTAATGATATAAACAAATCATGAAAAACGAATTAATCATGAAAACTTCGTTCAACCAAATTTAATGTCGTTAAAAAAACTACGCGAGGAATGTAAGATTATTATTTTAAAGAATTTTATTTTGTCCAGGCCACGGGGGCCCCAAATACGCGTAAAAAAGTACGCAAGGAATGTAAGATTATTATTTAAAGAGTTTTATTTTGTCCAGACCACGGGGGCCCCAAATACGCGTAAAAAAGTACGCGAGGAATGTAAGATTATTATTTAAAGAGTTTTATTTTGTCTAGGCCACGGTGGCCCCAAATACGCGTAAAAAAGTACGCGAGGAATGTAAGATTATTATTTTAAAGAGTTTTATTTTGTCTAGGCCACGGGGGCCCCAAATACGCGTAAAAAAGTCCGCGAGGAATGTAAGATTATTATTTTAAAGAGTTTTATTTTGTCTAGGCCACGGGGGCCCCAAATACGCGTAAAAAAGTCCGCGAGGAATGTAAGATTATTATTTTAAAGAGTTTTATTTTGTCTAGGCCACGGTGGCCCCAAATACGCGTAAAAAAGTCCGCGAGGAATGTAAGATTATTATTTTAAAGAGTTTTATTTTGTCTAGGCCACGGTGGCCCCAAATACGCGTAAAAAAGTCCGCGAGGAATGTAAGATTATTATTTTAAAGAGTTTTATTTTGTCTAGGCCACGGGGGCCCCAAATACGCGTAAAAACTCCGCGAGGAATGTAAGATTATTATTTTAAAGAGTTTTATTTTGTCTAGGCCACGGTGGCCCCAAATACGCGTAAAAAAGTACGCGAGGAATGTAAGATTATTATTTTAAAGAGTTTTATTTTGTCTAGGCCACGGTGGCCCCAAATACGCGTAAAAAAGTACGCGAGGAATGTAAGATTATTATTTTAAAAAGTTTTATTTTGTCTAGGCCACGGGGGGCCCAAATACGCGTAAAAACTCCGCGAGGAATGTAAGATTATTATTTTAAAGAGTTTTATTTTGTCTAGGCCACGGGGGCCCTAAATACGCGTAAAAAAGTCCGCGAGGAATGTAAGATTATTATTTTAAAGAGTTTTATTATGTCTAGGCCACGGTGGCCCCAAATACGCGTAAAAAAGTCCGCGAGGAATGTAAGATTATTATTTTAAAGAGTTTTATTTTGTCCAGGCCACGGAGGCCCCAAATACGCGTAAAAATTAGTAAAATCTAACAAATTTTGGTTTTATTTCACTAATAACAGAAGTTGGAATAAACATGAAAATTTTCTTCTAAATAAATTTAATTTCGAAAAAAAACATGAGCGTGTAAGAATGTAAAAATATTATTTTAGAGTGTTGTGATTTTTTTTTAATATTTTCTTTAATATTATTTATGAAGCTCAATAATATGCAAATAATGACTAATATAAAACTAACTTTTTATTAAGTTTTGAAAATACTATTGAAAATACTATGGCTCGTTCATTAAATTTTGATGATGTCATAGACACTTTTGCAGAACAGAAAGCACGAAGAAAAGATTTTAATTAATAAATACCTTATTGAAATTAAATTGTTATTTTTATTTCATTCCAAATTTATGCATATTTTAAATAGGTTTCTTCACCAAAAAGGGCCAGCGAGTATATGACGAATATGAAGTTTTCAAAAAGTATTAAAAAGGATTTGATTGTTGAGAAAACACGTGAAAAATTGGTTGTTAATGTTAGGTTATGTAATAATTATTATTAACCCCAAAGTACTATGTTCTTTCTCTGTTGAATTCAGTCATAAAAAAATCCTTTCTATAGTTCATGTATTACAATGTTTAAACACAAAAATTTTATGGTTGATTTTCAAAACAAAGTAGTAATTGTACTTTTAAATTATTAATTTTGACTTATAATTATTTTTATTTTTATGTTTTCTTGCACTTATACATTTTAATTTTTTTTTTAATTTTTGTATACATACATTTTAAATAATTTCTCAATTTAAAACCATAAAATATGAATAAGTCGAAGTGGATTTACTCATTTTTAATACAATTCATTACAAATCGTGGATATAGATATAACATTTAAATCAACACGTTGAAAAATTTCGAGTTTTTTTAAATTAAATTAAAACCACTTGATTTTACTGATGGAGGGGCCCCATCAAAAAAATTTGCCACGGGCCCCGGGTGGCCTAGTTACGCCACTGGTGTCTGGCCCTATCCTGTATCAATATACTACGAGATAATTTGGCCCTATTACTTAAAATATAGCGATCAAAATAGAGCAATATATGTCGATACCATTTAGAAATTCTTGTCCTTCGAACTATGCAAATATCAACGTTCAGGAATTTGATCTTCAAATGTACTTCGAATAAATATGTATATATATATATATATATATATATATATATATTTATATATATATATACGTTGAGGGTATTTAATTATATATATATATATATATATATATATATATATATATTAGAGATGGGCTTATCATATCCGAAGCCGGATCGACTCGGATTTGACTCCACTTCAGGGAGGAGTTATATCCGCTTAACAACTCCACGACTCCGACTACTTTGAAACCGAAATACTCGACACAAATGTGTTCTATAATGCGTTGTTTATGCATCAAAGAATTGTGAAATCCCATTTAATTTTTTTAAATGAAAATTTATGAATAAAATAAAATTAAAAAATATCAATGAAATAATTTTTCTAAAAAAATCACAAGTAAATGACGAGTTGTAAAACTTTTCGGTACACCACATGTTCGACTCAATGACTCGTAATTTTAACAGTGTTGACCAAAGTAGAAACGCAAAACTTAAGAATCAAATTCAATTTAATTATTTTCTTCTTCTGATGAGAAAATAATAGATTTTTTGGATTAATTTTATATTAAAATAATGTAGTAAACTTTGTAATGAAAGCAAAACATTTATCATAAAATATTTTCACCAAATAATAATACTTCTGATTTCTAATTTTTTCTTCTGCTATTTCCATTCGGGAATTAATATTATATCGGGTATTTCAATTAGCATATTATTACTTTAAACACAATTATATAATTGTGTAAAAGTAAAAATTTAATACTATATATTTTTTACTGCTTAAATACTATTGACGTCACTGATATATTTTGCACTCTAAAGTATTGTTATTTCAGGCTATTGAAAAACCAGATTAAATGTATTTTGTTTCGTGTATTTTTCGGTATTTGTATTCCTGAATGCCGTCATTTACGGCCAAAGATTGTCGTAGTTGGAAATATGACCCCTTACTATTCAATAAATTATACATTTGAGCTATTCACACTTGAACACAATTTCATTGTTTTGTATCTTTGAAGTAACACTTTTGTATTTTCTGGAAAATACACAATGGTATTATTTTTGAGTTTGATACCTAAAAGGTCATAAAACTAGAGACGAGAAAGCGACCGCATCCTTCCCATGGCAAAAACGCCAAAAAACAGTAAATGCCTGCACGAGTTAAGAGATTTAATACCATTTTAGGAATGTCGGATATGACAAATCCTGTGAAACGACTCCACTCGGATTCACTCCGAGGGAGGAGTTGTATCGGAGTGATAACTCCGGAGTGAGTTACCCATCTCTAATATATATATATATATATATATATCTATATATATATTTATCTGAAAGTTGAACATAAATATAAGTAATGACCGGATACATAACAGAAGAGAGCGCATCTCAAACAAATGTCTATGTATTACAAATTACATGCTGTAAAATGCGCCTATTGTTTTTTATGGTAATAATATTTAATGCATGAAGCAATATTTCAAATCATTTGAATTTACATGTCAGAAGAACGCGACGTGCAGAAATGCATGCAGAACTGTATAGATCCAAACAAAATTTATAGGCAAGATAAATTTATCAAGCAAATTTTAGAATTTGCGTTGTTTTGCATTCTCCATACTATTATAATTACATTGCTAATTGCTACCCTGAAGAGGGCTAGCGTAGATCCAAAACTAAAGATCCAAACTAAAGTCTGCATAGTAACATGTATAATAAACAAGTAATAAACTAGTCGGTGTTGGTATTTTGCTTTGAGGCAAGTTACATCAACTTCCCGATACGTGTAAATAATCGACTTAATCAATAAAAAATAAATTAATTTATGAGTCATTAAAAGTATTCCGAGTGGACTAATTACACATAATTGAAAACGAACGAACACGGTAACTCGGAGTATTTTCTAAAAGCAAACAATTTTCAAAAGTAAACTACTTGTCATAAGGCAGTAATATTTAAGTAAGTTCTATAAGACCATGATATATATATATATATATATATATATATATATATATATATATCACCAAAAAAGTTCCATAAAAATCGGCTTCAACAGTTAATTACAAGAAAACGACTCGGTAGATTTTCACCTAAAACTAATCAGTATCATTCCCAACTAATATCTTTCGAAATGTTTTTTATTTTTTAAAATCGATTTGGTAGTATGAGCCTAAATGTGAACAAAAAGTTTAACACTTTTTTCCAAATAACAAAAAAAGAGCTTTGCAGATCGGCGCACAAAACTGACAAACGATAATCTTCATCGGGTACATCAAATGGCTTTTAAATTTCTGAAATCGGGTCAGGCGATTTTGAGCAAATGTCGATGAAAGGTCTAATTTTGACAAATGCCAAAAAAACGATACTAATTTTTGCAAACTTTGGCGAATTTTTAGAGTTAAACGAGTTGTCGTAGGGCCGTAATATTTCAGTATGATCTATAAGACTATGGTATCTATCGTCAACAAAAAAATCATAAAAATCGTCGAAAAAAATATCAATAATGATCTTTACCAATAACTGATCAGCACGATTCTCAACCAATATTTTTCAAACAGTTTTTGAATTTTCAAAATCGATTCAGAATTGCGGGCTAGACGATAAATTTTTCACTTTTCTGCGATTTACAAAGAAACGGCTTGGTTGATCTTGGAGCAAAATTGATAAACGCTAGTCCTCATCGAGATACATCGAATGGCTTTAAAATTTTTGAAACCGGTCCAACCGTTTTTGAGAAAGCGTCAATTTACAGCAAAAAAATCTGTAATTCGATTCAGAATGGCTTGAAACGTCGAGAAAACATAAAATTAGCGAATCGGATTTTTTGATGAAACTTCTCCTTCGGAAAGTTAATATAATAAAATCTTCCACCAAGTAAAACTTAGTGGCAAATGAGTATAGTAGTTAATAAAATCTTTGCAACAAATGCATAACTTATACTAACGAATCAGTGTTTTATACACTACTATTACAAAGGTTAAATTATAACTTAACAACCTGAGATATCGAGGGAGAAACTTTTATACGCGTTTACAAGCTGCTTTCATAAAAAATTCAAAAAAATATTTCTGATTAACTTTTAAGTGATTTCTCATAATTTCACAACTTCACGTAAAGTGTAGTGTGCAATAAACTGAATCGTGTGTAACAAAAAGTATACCTGACTTTAGTTATTTTAGCGTAACTTTAATTTTAGTTATTTTAGAAATAGTAAAATAGCCAATAATTAGGAAAAATAGTTTTTTTAAATTCACGCACACACACATACAGTACAAATACAAGTGAAATATTACCCATTGCATCATTAGAGTTATTAGTATCCTATTGTCCAGGCATTACTTTGACAACTTATGATTTATAAATAATTAAAGTTATAACTAGTAGAAAATATAAAAACAATACATTGTTTCACTTTTCAATATTTACAGAAAGTAAACTCATATTACTGAACAATATTGTTTTAAGAAATGGTTTCAACATGTTTATAATAAAAGTTGTTTTGCCCTTAACCCACGCGTTCTATACCAATTGGACAAACTACTTATGTATATTGAAAAGACAATTACCGAACTATTTTTTACTAATACTTACTGTTTCCTGAATCTGATGCAGCTGAAACTCGAAGTTGCAATCCTGATACAACATTTGCTCGAAGACCAGCGATAGCAACTCTATCAGACGCCACACGCACTTCCCTCGCGCCCATTACTCGGCCAGTAACAGGTGAAACGGCCTGCACTTCACATCTGCCAGCAGATAGGCCCTGCAAAAATATAATGATTTTATTATAATTAGTTTTCCATATTCGCACAAATCGTGACAACACATATATTTTTTAGATTATTACATACATACAAAAAATTAAGAAATAGAAATTAAAGCATACGTTGTATAATGATTACGTAGTAAGAAAATCTGATTAAGCAAATATATTTATAGGTATAATATATAATTATTAAAATATAATATAATTAATAAAATAATTAATATTAATTAATAGTAAATTAATATCTTCACTAAATATGACTTAATAATAATATTATTTCTTTCATAAACCTTTAATTTCATTTTAATATTTTAATTTTCCTTTTCATGTTTATTATACACTATAGACTTACTGCGATAATTTATATTTGATTAATTTAATCAGCAAATATTCTAATACGTGTCAAATATTCAAAGAAATCACTGCCTTCAAACTGAATTTTTAGACGTATATTAAAAATCATAAATTATTAGAATACGAAGTTATTATTAGGCCGTCAGAAAAATTCATTTCGTTTGTATTTGAGAGCGCCAATAGTATTTAATCCATAGCATTTTCAGTTAGAACCAACTTTCAAACACTACGTATATAAGTTTGGCAGCTATTGAGCAATTGGTGAGTAAATAGCATTCGGAGTGAAGCTACTTTTGTTGTTTTGAAGATAGTGGATAACAGGGATTTTTGAATGTTAATGAAACATTACTTTCTAATGAGAAAAAGTGTGCTAATATCAAAAAATGCCGGATCTGCACTAAGCGATAGGCCCATTAGAAAGTTTTGAAAAATTCCGCGCAGGCTATATGAGTACAGGAGCCAGTAGACGCCAAGAAGGGTAGATACCGACGTAAACATAAAATAATTTTCAATAGTTTTCAATTTTCAATGCCATAAAGTGAAGTTAATCGAGTTAGCTGAAACTCGATATGACAAAGTTCTGTACAAAATGTCTTACGCGCGAGCTTACATTTGATCAAAAGCAACAAGTAGTTGATGATTTGGAGCAGTATTTAAAACTATTCAAGCAAAACAAAACTCGGTTTTTGAGTCGATATGTATCCGTGGATGTAATCTGGTCTCATTTCTACACACCGGAGTTCCACAAATGGTCAGCCTAGTGAACTGGCCGAGGAAATCGCAAACGATCAGCTGGAAAAGTTATGGCGCCAGTTTTTTTTTTTTTTAGATTCGCAAAGCATAATCTTAATCGACTATATTGAGAAAGAAAATACCATTAATAGCGACTATTAGTAAAGTTATTAGAGCGTCTGAAGATCGAAATCGAAAGAGTTTCTGAATCGTCGTCATGAATCGAAGATTTAAGACGACGATGCACCATGTCACAAATCATTCACAACAATCTTCGAATTGGGTTTTGAATTGCTTCCACATTCTCCACATTCACCAGATATGACCCCAGCGATTATTTCCTATTCGCCGACCTCAAGATAATGCTCGCCAGTCAGATATTTAAATCCGATGAAGAGGTAATCGACCAAACGGATCAAAAAGATCTTATCATCGGGTACTATATGATCGCACGATTCTAAGTATCGGTAATATATTGCGTCTTTTTTAACAAAGCGCAAATTTGTCAGGAGCTTGCTCCGCTTCCGACACTAAATTACAAGGTGAACGTGCCTTTTGCTACTTTCTTTCCGAATTCTGGATCGAAATTGGTAATGAATTGAAAGTAGCACATTTGAAAGTGTTATTCAAAATTTTCTAAAGTACAGTGTTTTATATTTTAATAAATTCAGTGGACATCGAATAAAATCACCAGAATTCCCGGGCGGGAGCCTAGGGAAATGTCGCAAGACATGGATGTCTTGACGAGCACCGTCCTCAAAAATAAGTATCAGGCGTTATCGGACCGCAGTGAAATGGACACGGATCGAGAGATAGACGAGTACCGGGTAATAATAATAATAATAATAAATAAATATATTTCATTGAATATATATATGTGTACATAATATTTCTCATTTCGAATTTTAACCCGTAGGTATATCATCCTTCATATTTGTTCTATCAATACAATAATAAGTATTTCAGATATACAAGTTGTGACATAATTCTGTGACAAAAAAGAGGAAAAAAAATTTATTCCTCAAAAAAAATCACTTAGCACTATTTATAATAACACATAATAACTCAAAAAGGAGAAAAAGAAAATAAAAGATTTATTCACTTTAAGGGAGAATATTTGCGTCGAGCCAAGTTTCATTTACCGCTATGGGTCGATCAGTATATATTTTGGCATGGCGTGATTGCCATACCAAATATCGTCTCTTGTGTATTGGCCAAGGCCCGCGATGTTAATATTAAGATTATCCCCACATTTTAGATAAAAATTCTCAGTGAGCTTTTTTATATAGTCGAGTATTGTCGGTACGTCAGTCTGTTTGTGTATGTATTTTGAAGAGTAGTAATGTCTAGTCAGTGGGTCCCTTATTTTGTTGAGTACGAGTCGTAGTGTCTTATTTTGTAATGTCTGTAGTTTTCGTAAGTTAGTCTTAGTCGTCGCGTTCCATGCCGGAGCGGCGTATGTCAGTATCGGTCTTATTAGTGTCAAGTAAAGTGTTCTCTTGTTCTTCACGCTTAGCGGGCTGTTGTGGTTCAAGAGAGGTCTCAGTAGATTTAACATCCCGTAAGCCTGTCCAATTTTTGTATTAACATGTTTTGTGAAGCTGAGTCTATGGTCCAGGGTCACACCAAGATATTTGACATCCTTGGACCACTCAACTTCACAGTCCAATACTTTAATTTTGTCCAAGTCAGTCAGTCTAGTCGTGGCATTTCGGCTCTTTGTGAAAAGAATAGCCTCCGTCTTTTGCGGATTGATTTTAATTTGCCATTTGTCAGTATATTCAGTTAGTTTGTCTATGTGTGTCTGTATCTTTGTAGTCAGTAGTGTAGGTGAGCGCGATGATTTGTATATGGCAGTGTCGTCAGCAAATGTCAGTAACGTTGTGTCGGTGTCAGTGGGTATGTCGTGAATGTAGACGTTAAACAGTGACGGTCCCAGGATCGAGCCCTGCGGTACTCCCGCCGTCACTCGTTTAACCGTCGAAAGTCCGTTGTCTACTTGTACGGTGAAGTTACGGTTTGAGAGGTATGAGTGTAAAGTTCTCGTTATGTACGGTGGAAAGTTTAGTTGGATAAGTTTATGTATAAGTCCGTCCATCCAGATGGTGTCAAACGCCTTCTCGAAGTCGAGTAACACCAGTCCGGTATGGTTTCGTCTGTTGAAATTGAGAAGACAGACAGACAGACAAAAAGTATTTATTACAGTAGCTGATCATACATATGCATTGTTATTTACACATATTTTTCTACCCTTGGGTACTTTATATTACATTATTGATCTTAATATATACAGTGGATATTGTGAATTTAGCTTGATGTGTTACATATTGAGTGGCAAAAAAAGAGGAAAGAAAACTTTTCCTCAAAAAAAAGCCACAGAGCAATATTTATAATTATACATAATTATACAAATAAAAAGAAAAAACAAAATAAATGATTTATTCTCATCCAATTATCAATTGCCACTATGGGTCGATCAGTATATATTTTGGCATGGCGTGATTGCCATACCAAATATCGTCTCTTGTGTATTGGCCGAGGCCCGCGATGTTAATATTAGGATGATCCCCACATTTTAGGTAAAAATTTTTAGTAAGCTTTTTCATGTAGTCAAGTATTGTCGGTACGTCAGTCTGTTTGTGTATGTATTTTGAAGAGTAGTAATGTCTAGTCAGTGGGTCCCTTATTTTGTTAAGTACTATTCGTAGTGTCTTATTTTGTAATGTCTGTAGTTTCTGTAAGTTAGTCTTAGTCATCGCGTTCCATGCAGGAGCGGCGTATGTCAGTAGCGGTCTTATTAGTGTCAAGTAAAGTGTCCGCTTGTTTTGCACGCTTAGCGGGCTGTTCTGGTTCAAGAGAGGTCTCAGTAGATTCCACATCCCGTAAGCCTGTCCAATTTTTGTATTAATATGTTTTGTGAAGCTGAGTCTATGGTCCAGGGTCACACCAAGATATTTGACATCCTTCGACCACTCAACTTCACAGTCCAATACTTTAATTTTGTCCAAGTCAGTCAGTCTAGTCATGGCATTTCGGCTCTTTGTAAATAAAATTGCCTCCGTCTTTTGCGGATTGATTTTGATCTGCCATTTGTCAGTATGTTCGATCAGCTTGTCTATGTGTGTCTGTATCTTTGTAGTCAGTAGCGTCGGTGATCGTGATGATTTGTATATGGCAGTGTCGTCAGCAAACGTCAGTAACGTTGTGTCGGCGTCAGTGGGTATGTCGTGAATGTAGACGTTAAACAAGGACGGTCCCAGGATCGAGCCCTGCGGTACTCCCGCCGTCACTTGTTTAACCGTCGAAAGTCCGTTGTCTACTTGTACAGTGAAGTTACGGTCTGAGAGGTATGAGTGTAAAGTTCTCGTTATGTACGGTGGAAAGTTGAGTTGGATAAGTTTATGTACAAGTCCGTCCATCCAGATGGTGTCAAACGCCTTCTCAAAGTCGAGTAACACCAATCCGGTATGGTTTCGTCTGTTGAAGTTGAGTACTGTATTTTCTATGAGTTTTGTCAGTGGGTGTAGTGTAGAGTGTCGTTCTTTGAATCCGTATTGTGTGTCAGGTATAATTTTGTTGTGTCTTATGTGTTTGTTAAGTCTTTTGAGTAGTACCTTTTCGGCTACCTTACTCATTGTGTTGAGGAGGCTGATCGGTCTGTAGTTCTGTGGTATGTCTGGCTGTTTCCTTGGCTTTACTATTGGAAATATGGTGGAGGTTTTCCAAGAAGCGGGAAAGCAGCCTTTTGTCATTATTCTGTTTATTATCCGGGTAAGTAAAATGTAGGCGTTCGTCGGCAGTTGTTTAAGTATTATGTTTTGTAGTCCGTCCGGTCCTGGTGCTTTCCTGTTCGGTAATTTTTTAACTATTGTCTTTATTTCGGAAACTGTGGCAGGGTCTATTCGTAAGTCTTTGTCCCTGTGGAGGTCAGTGAAGTTTTTAATTGTCTCGTGTACGTCTTGTTTCAGGTCTGCGTTTGACATATTGGCATTTTGTTTATGGATGTTCTCAAAGTTTTTTGCCAATATTTCCGCCTTGTCTGCTGGTGTCGTTGCGTAATTGTTGTCTGTTAATTTGAGTGGAGGTATGGATGTTGGTTTCTGCGTCAGTCTTTTTGCTGTCTGCCAAATTTTGTGTGGGTCAGTATTTAAGTTCTCGAGTCTTTTGGTCCAAGTGTTGTTTCGGTGGTCACGTATATCATTGGAAATAATTTTGGTCAGTCTGTTCACATGTTCCTTGAGTAGTCTGTCACCGGTACGCTGCCACAGTTTCTTTGTGTGATTTTTAAGTTGTATTTTCAATAAAATGTGTTCTGGCAAGTCGTTGTCTGGTGTTGTTCTTGAGTCTAGTGTCGGTATAGTCTGTTGTACGGCGTCTGTGATTGTCAGTGTAAGGTGTGTTACAGCCTCCTCAATGTCTGCGTTGGTATCGATTGGCATTGTGTGTCGTGTGTTGTCTGTGATGATGTCTCTGAAAATTGTTGAAATTGAGAACAGTATTTTCTATGAGTTTTGTCAGTGGGTGTAGTGTGGAGTGTCGTTCTTTGAAGCCGTATTGTGTGTCAGGTATGATTTTGTTTTGTCTTATGTGTTTGTTAAGTCTTTTGAGTAGTACCTTTTCGGCTACCTTACTCATTGTGTTGAGGAGGCTGATCGGTCTGTAGTTCTGTGGTATGTCTGGCTGTTTCCTTGGCTTCACTATTGGAAATATGGTGGAGGTTTTCCAAGAAGCGGGAAAGCAGCCTTTTGTCATTATTCTGTTTATTATCCGGGTAAGTAAAATGTAGGCGTTCGTCGGCAGTTGTTTAAGTATTATGTTTTGTAGTCCGTCCGGTCCCGGTGCTTTTCTGTTCGGTAATTTTTTAACTATTGTCTTTATTTCGGAAACTGTGGCAGGGTCTATTCGTAAGTCTTTGTCCCTGTGGAGGTCAGTGAAGTCTTGAATTGTCTCGTGTACGTTTTGTTTTAGGTCTGCGTTTGACATATTGGCATTTTGTTTATGTATGTTTTCAAAGTTTTTTGCCAATATTTCCGCTTTGTCTGCTGGTGCCGTTGCGTAATTGTTGTCAGTTAATTTGAGTGGAGGTATGGATGCTGGTTTCCGCGTCAGTCTTTTTGCTGTCTGCCAAATTTTGTGTGGGTCAGTATTTATGTTCTCGAGTCTTTTGGTCCAAGTGTTATTTCGGTGGTCACGTATATCATTGGAAATAATTTTTGTCAGTCTGTTAACATGTTCCTTGAGTAGTCTGTCACCGGTACGTTGCCACAGTTTCTTTGTATGATCTTTAAGTTGTATTTTCAATAAAATGTGTTCTGGCAAGTCGTTGGCTGGTGTTGTTCTTGAGTCTAGTGTCGGTATAGTCTGTTGTACGGCGTCTGTGATTGTCAGTGTAAGGTGTGTTACAGCCTCCTCAATGTCAGTGTTGGTATCGATTGGCATAGTGTGTCGTGTGTTGTCTGTGATGGTGTCTCTGAAAATTGGCCAGTTGGCTCTGGTGTAATCTAAAAATTTGCGTTCGGGAGTCTGGTCGACGTCTAGTCTGTATGAAATGATCATGAAAACTGGATTATGGTCGGAGTTGAAAAGTGTTTTTGTTATGGGTTCGGATGTTACGTGTAGATTTTTTGTCAATGCCAAATCGATCGTACTGTGATGATGCGTCTGTACGGTGGCGTATCTGGTCGGCGTGTCAGGATAATGTAGTTGTGCGTCTGTGGTGTTGTGTTCGGTCAGGTATTCGTAAAGTCTGTTTCCGTTCGCGTTGTTGAAGTTACAGTTCCAAGATGTGTTATGTGCGTTAAAGTCTCCTGCCATAAGTACAAATCTGTTCGAGTCAAGTAGTCTTTGTAAGTCCGTATGTTCTAGTTTGCTTGCCGGGATGTAAATCGATATTATGGATACTTTTGACCTCTCTTGTATACATTAATAGCTGTTATTTCAGAACCGCCCGCTGTCAGGTTTGGCACTTGCTCGTGTCTGATGTTAGACTTAATCAAAATCGCAGTGCCGCCCCATCCGCGTGCGTCCGTCTGTCTGTCGTTTCTGTAAACTTTGTAATTGTTCATATAGAGTCTGTCCGTAGGTTTTAAGTGTGTCTCGTTAATCAGTACTATGTCCAGATCGTACTTTGTTATCGTCTGTCTCAGTTCGTCAATGTTGTTTTTAAGTCCATTAGAATTGAAATGCATTATTTGTAAGTCTTGCGATTGGTTTATGGTGATGATGTAAGAAAGTTCAAAATTGTTGTGTATTTGTCGTTATAAGTCATGTTTGTGTTTAGTGTTTTTGTCAGTTTGTATAGCTCACTGAAAATTTGCTTTACCTGGGGATCCGCAAATAGCTTCCTGATCTCGCCCATAGCAGTAAAGAGTCCTTCCGGAGTGTTGAGGTCTGGATCGGGCTGGCTGCAGGCAGGCCGTGTTGGTGGTTGCGATAGTGCAGGCCGGATCTGTGATGTTGATGGCGTAGGCTCAACCGGTAAAGATGAGGACTGGATCATATTTCGAAATGATGACCTTGGAACAGGGAGTTGAGGAAACGCTGATTTGGCATTTGGGTCAATATTGGTGTTATTTAAAGCTGACGAAAAGCTCCTCGTCAGCGGCACTGGTGTTGGTGCTGGCCTGTATATTTGTCTTCTCCTGAGAGCATCACTTTCCTTTTTCTCCTTGTAGTTGAGAAGCGCACTGCACTTTGAGTAGTTTGCCGGGTGTTCGTTGCCACAGTTCACACACATCGGTGCCTCAGTTGGCAGTTTCTGGCACGCACCTGGTGCGTGCACATTAAGGCACTTTATACACCTGTACTTTAGGTCGCAGGTGTACGATGTATGGCCGAAGTTCAAGCATTTGTGGCACTGCAACGCTCTGTTCTGTGGTCTGTAGGTCTCCCAGGAGAAGATGTGTCCACCAATATTGGTTATCCGCTTCAGCTCCGCCATATCCTGGTCTTTGTCGACTAAAATTATATATATTGGTAGTTTATGTTGACTACCGTCCGACTGTTTTCGTATTACTTGCACCACTTGTTTTATTTTAGCTCCATTCTGTTGCAGTTCTTCTCGGACTTCTGTCTCAGTTATAGATGGATGGAGTCCCGTAATTGTTATTTTTTTTCCCAGATTTTGTTTTAAGGAGTAGGTGTAGAAGGGGTAATTGCATTCTCGCAATATGCTTTTTAATTGCTCGTGGTCAGTAATTGAATCGGTATAAAATTTGTGTAAATTATTTTTTAGGAACTGATACCTGAAATTGATCTTGGTTGTATCCCGGATATAGCGGATGGTTTTCAACTCTATTTCAGCTTTTACAATGATAGGCGGAATTTTCTCTTGCTTCATGTCTATTTTCTTCGATGGTGCTGCCTGTACGCCTGAAGTGGATGCCTGTGACCCGACATCAATTTTCTCGACCTCCTTGTTTTTGGCTTTCTTCCGCCGTTTGACCTTCTTATATTCCTCAAGCTCTCTGTCCGTGTCCATGTCAGTCCGATCAGATAGCGCATTGTATTTGTTTTTGAGGGTCTCGTTCGTTAATACTTCCATTTTCATTATTTTTAATTTCTTCCCAGGCGCCTGCCTGGGAATATTCTTGTATTCTTCAATATACACAGCACTGATTTTAATAAAGTTAATCTAAAGACTTAGAAAAAAATTAAATTTAGAAAAATCACTTGTTAAAATGGCTTATCCTCTAACCATTAGCAACACCAATCCGGTGTTTGGAAAGAGGAGTCAGCAGAAGGCACGTTCACCTTATAATTTTGACAAGATATTATATATCTTGAGAGAATTACACCCGATTGCTTTTAAAAAAAGCACGATTTTAAATCGATATCGGGTGAATTCCAGACTTTTTGCTTATTACACAAAAATCGAATGACATTCACTGAAAAAACAAATGACTCGAGTACCGGGTAGTGAAACGCAAGAAGCGGTTAAGGCAAAACAACGTTGAAAATGCGAACGGAAATCAGAACGCAACCACTCAGAAGCCATCTACATCGAGAACAGAGCAATTAGGAGCCAAGAAAACCACCGTACCGGAGTCAAGGATACCACCTATTATCGTCAAAGACCAGCTGATTGAAAGTGATTAAATATATCAAAGATACCACAAAAATTAATTTCAGGACACAATATTTAAAGCCACAATTAAACAAGATTCACACCGATACCATTGCAGAACATGAAAAAATAAAAAAAGTTTTGAGGGATTGTGATTTCCAATTATACACTTACACTTTACAACACGATATCCCCAAGAAAATCACTATAACTGGCCTAAATCCCGACATAACTGAAACGGTGGTTTTTGAAGAGCTGAAAGCCAAAAATATTAAGATAAAGCAGGTTGTTCAAATTAAGAAGAAGGAATCGGACGGCAGTCAGCGCAAACTCCCTATATATATCGTCCTTCTAGATAAGGAACAAGAGATGGCCAAACTGAAGGAAATAAATAATATAGAAGGACACATGTTTAAATGGGAGAGTTACAGGCCACTAAACAAAACTATCCAGTGCCACAAGTGCTTAAATTTTGGCCATACCTCGTACACGTGCGACATGCGATATGAATGCATAAAATGCACGAACGTGCACCCACCGGGAGTGTGCACGAAGCCACCAACCGAGGATCCAAAATGCGTGAATTGCCAAGAAAACCACCCGGCTAACTATTCCAAATGCCCAGCTCTAATCAACTATAGAGCAAAAAGAGACAAAGATGCGCTTAAGAGAAACCCAGCATACAAGCCAGCACCAACACCTGCGCCGCTGACGAGGAGCTTCTCTTCAGCCTTACAACCCACCAGCGATGGCCGTAACAACAGATCTGCGTTTCCTGAACTCCCGGTACCGTCATCACCACGAACACAGCCGGCCTCCCAGTATCCATCGACGAAGATCCAGCCAACACCAGAACCGATCCGGCCAGCATCCTCACGAATCCGGCCTACCACCAGCCAGTCCGATCCAGACCTGAGTACACCGGAGGGACTATTTACTGTTATGGGCGAGATCAGGAAGTTATTCGCGGATCCTGAGGTGAGACAAATTTTCAGTGAGCTTTATAAACTGACAAAGACATTGAACACAAATATGACTTACAATGACAAATACACAACCATACTTAACTTTTTGACGGCATGCCCATAAATCACGCATGCGACATACACATAATGTACTTCAACTCCAACGGACTCAAAAACAACGTAGACGAACTGAAACAGACCATAACAAAATATGACTTGGACATTGTACTAATTAACGAGACACACTTGAAACCTACGGACAGACTTTACGTCAACAACTACAAAGTATACAGGAACGACAGACCGACAAACTCACGCGGATGGGGAGGCACTGCGATATTGATCAAGTCTAATATCAGACACGAGCAAGTGCCAAACCTGACAGCGGGCGGTTCTGAAATAACAACTATTAATGTATTCAAAAGAGGTCAAAAAGTGACTATAATATCGATTTACATCCCGGCAAGCGGACTGCAACTGACGGACCTACAAAACCTACTTGACTCAAATACACACGTCTTAATGCCAGGAGAGGAGAGGAGAAGACTTCAACGCGCAACATACATCCTGAAACTGCAACTACAACAACGCTAACGGAATCCGACTCTACGAATATCTGACGAACACAACACCACGGACGCACAACTACATTATCCTGACACGCCGACCAGATACGCCACCGTACAGACGCACCATCACAGCACGATCGACCTGGCCTTGACAAAAAATCTTCACATAACATCCGAACCCATAACTAGAACACTTTTCAACTCTGACCATAACCCTGTTTTTATGACCATCTCTGACAGACTCGACGTCGACCGTACTCCAGAACGCAACATTTTAGATTATTCGAGAGCCAACTGGCCACTTTTTAGAGACATTATCACAGACAATATACGACACACGATACCCATAGAGACCAATACAGACATAGAGGAGGCTGTGACACATCTGACACGGACGATCACGGACACCATCCAACACACAATACCGCTGCGACACGCAAATACATCCACATTTGACACACTACCCGAACAAATATTAGTTAAAATTAAATTAAAAAACAATATAAAGAAACTGTGGCAACGTACTGGTGACAGACTACTAAAGGAACACGTGAACAGACTGACAAAAATTATTCATAATGAGATACGTGAGCACCGGAACGACACTTGGACTAAAAAACTAGAAACCATCAACACTGACCCGCACAAAGTGTGGCAAACAGCCAAAAGGCTGACGAGGAAAACAACACCTATCCCGCCACTCAAACTACCTGACAACAACTACGCCACGACACCAGCAGACAAAGCAGAAATTTTGGCAACACACTTTGAAAACATACACAAACAAAACGCCGACATGTCCAATGCAGACTTAAGACGAGACGTACGCAATTCTATTCAAAATTTTACAGAACAATTTAATGACAAAGACCTACGATTAGACCCCGCCACAGTTTCAGAAATAAAATCGACAATCAGAAAACTACCGAACAGGAAAGCACCCGGACCGGACGGACTACAAAATATAATACTGAAACAACTACCAACGAACGCATACATACTAATCACACGACTGGTCAACCGTATAATGGCCAAAGGCCACTTTCCTGCTTCATGGAAAACATCAACCATATTTCCTATCCTGAAGCCGAGGAAACAGCCAGACTCTCCGCAAAATTACAGACCAATCGGCCTCCTTAATACAATGAGCAAAGTAACTGAAAAGATACTGCTCAAACGCATCAACAGACACATCAGACGAAACAAGATTATACAGCACTCTACGTTACATCCACTGACACAACTAATAGAAAACACTGTACTCAACTTCAATAGACGAAACCATACCGGATTGGTGTTGCTCGATTTCGAGAAAGCCTTCGACACCATCTGGATGGACGGACTAATACACAAATTCATAACCCTTAACTTTCCACCATACATCACTAAACTACTCCATTCTTACCTCGCAGACCGTAATTTCACAGTTCAAGTAGACAACACACCCTCGACGATTAAACTAGTGACGGCGGGAGTACCGCAGGGCTCGATCCTGGGACCGTCCTTGTTTAGCGTCTACATCCACGACATGCCCACTGACGCCGACACAACACTGCTGACATTTGCTGACGACACTGCCATTTACAGATCATCATGTTCACCTACGCTACTGACTACAAAAATTCAGAGACATATAGACTCCTGACCAATTACACGGAAAAATGGCAAATTAAGATCAATCCTTCTAAAACAGAAGCAATTTTCTTTACAAAAAGCCGTTGGTCCATTACACTTACTGACTTGACGAAACTAAAGGTAATGGGCCATGAAGCTGAGTGGTCCAAGGAAGTCAAATACCTTGGCGTAACCTTGGACTATAGACTCAGCTTCACAAAACACACGAATACTAAAATTGGACAGGCTTACGGGATGATGAATCTACTGAGACCTCTTTTGAACCACAACAGCCCGCTAAGCGTGAAGAACAAGCGGACACTTTACTTAACACTCATAAGACCGTTACTGACATACGCCGCTCCGGCATGGAACGCGACAACCAAGACCAACAGACGGAGACTACAAATAGCACAGAACAAAGCACTGAGACTGGTACTAGACAAATCAAGGGACCCACTGACGAGACACTACTATCCAACGAAATATTTACACGAACAGACGGACATACCGACCATACTAGAACACATCAAAAAGCTCACTGAGAATTTTTACCGAAAGTGTAGGGATCACGAAAACAGTACCATCCGCGCGTTAGGCCAGTACACATCAGAAATGATGTGGTACGGGAATTATGCCATGCCTAACT
Organism: Ctenocephalides felis; assembly: GCF_003426905.1. NCBI lineage: Eukaryota > Metazoa > Arthropoda > Insecta > Siphonaptera > Pulicidae > Ctenocephalides > Ctenocephalides felis. Next base: position 34,647 of record NW_020537794.1, read on the forward strand.
ACCTGATCGAGCCCGCAGTAAATACATAAGTCATAAGACACTGTATGAAGGATTTTTTTTTAGGAGATTAAAACTCTTCTCCTTTTTTTTGTCCTTACGCAATAATGTATAAAATATTGTACATATATAAATATATAGACAACTAGCCGGCCCGACAGACTCCGTCCTGTCAAAAAAAATTGTAATGTGGCGGTGTTTTGTGCCTACCTTTTTCTATTCTTTGCAAAAAATTATCCTGAACAGAAACCGTCACCCTGGTAATAATTCGGTGTGAATTAAGAATAATTAAATAAAACACTATAAGCATTTAAAAGTAAGTAATTTTAATAATGTAAATCATAATTCAAAAATCAGTTCAATTTTCATTGTAGTGCTTTGTGATAAACGATTTTTTGTTTGATTACCTGGCGCATAGACAAACAAATCTGATGGTTTTCCAATACGGGAAAAAAACAACATACAATTTTTTCCATGTGAGAAACATGGGTTTTCTAAATTAATACCACAAACACTTAATGATACCATAGACGCACTGGAAACGCATTGGGATGCATGGTGCGAGAACATCTTCTGCTTTATACTATCCTTTGAATATAGTTGGTCGATATTTCGCAACATTATAATTGCCGATCCAACCTTTAATTGAAGATGTGAGGTGACAATCCTAGCAAATCCAGCGAGTTTAAAAACTCCGGTGGATCGTCTTGGTTAGTTGCCGAATCAACTGATTCGCCTGTAATTTGTTCTTGAATTTTGAAATTTAATTAATTACATCAATGTTTTTGGCTGCCAATATAGCTTGATTAAGAGAAAGATATTTCTATGTTTATATAAAAGTATTCAAAATTAGATTATCAAAAACTACACAAAATGTCATGACATAGATCATTGTTTTTTTACAAATTGCGTGCCTACTCGATTAAAGAAGAAAAGGGCTGTTTTTAGGGTTTCCCGGCAATTATTCGTTTTTTTTCTCACCGTAACAACCATCCTTGGACTTCAATGAACATTTTAAAAAAAGAATTGGCCAAATTGGTCCAGGCGTTGTTGAGTTATGCGCTTACCAACACATTTTGCGATCCATTTTTGTATATAAGATGTATTAAAACCATAAACTTTTGGGTAAAATACCCCTAGGGTAGACAAACCCACATGTATTCACTGTATTTTCCACTGTATATACTGAATAAATTTTTTCTGTCTGTCTGTCTGTCAATCGACCAAACGGAGACCTATTTTGAGGCTAAAGACAAAACATACTAAGAAATGGTATCTAAAAGTTGGAAAATCGATATAATGGGTGTATCAACCTCGAAGACGACTAATGTCTCAAAAAATGTGTTTTTTTACGGAACGAAACTTTCAGCCGTCGTGGTATGCGCGAAGGTAAATCCTAAATTGCAGGAACTATTTTGCAGATATATATTTAGTTAACATCACTATATCAAACATAAAATAAAGAATCATTTCTATGAAAAAATTAAATGTTATAAATTTTAGTAATTTACAAATAAAAGGCTCTCCAGAATATAATAGATGATATCAAATTTTTCACTTACCAGAAGTGTTCGTCCTTTAAGTGTTGCAACTCTAGGATCTGATACTCTTAGTAAAGGCAGAACTAGATCAGTAACTCGTAACCATGCTCTCCTGCTAAGAGGTGAGTGACTCGTCCCGAATCTGGATCGGCGGCCGAGAAGCGAGCGTGAACAGATACTGTGGTTTGCTGGTACCGAGCTCTGAAAAATTGAAATCAGATAATATTGCAATTTCTTATATACTCAGTTTATGCACTATAAATTAGTTATATTCGATGTTATAAAAAATTGTGAATAGACCTATATGATATTTATTTCACAAAACTTCTTCTTCTTGACCATGAAACTGTTCGATTCTCTCAAGCGATCAAATAAAATTCAATATAATGAAATATATTGCATTCATATTCAAGTTTGTTGATGCATTTATTATATAAAAGATCGAATTCAAATATATTTACTGCTAATTACAAAAAAAACGGGTTGGCCAATCATCGCTCGAAACTAATAAACACTAGTTCTCATCGAGTTCCATCGAATGGCTTTTATTAAAAAAAAATTCATCTATCCAATAACAGTTAACGAGCGCCATAGAAATACAGAGATATAGTTATATTTTATTATCACGATGACAACTCGTGGGTACATCAAAATTTAATAATTAAATAATTTAATTATAAAACTAGAATTAACTGGTGGTGCTTGGTATTGTGCCTTAAGGCAAATTGCTGAAAGTTCCCGTACCGTGCATTTTTTAAAAGCTTTACAATTTTATGAAAACGTTGAGAAAATTTGATTAAAAAGTTTTGAAATAGTTGAAAATTTTTATTTTTTTTTTTTGAAGCAATCGCACTGCGTAGCTATTCTAGAGACGAAATATCGAAGCGAGTAAGTGCTGCGTCCCAGTCTAACGGTTAAACATTATAAATCTTGGTACGAAATCCACAAAAATGTAAACAAAAAATGTACTTATTATTAAAAACTCTATAAAATTCAGCCATTTCTTTATTTTGTTATCACAAGTAATATGTTTTTTGGATCATTCAAATCGGACACCTCGTTCTCTCAGAAATTAAATTACCATTTATGGCACTTTACACCATATCTTAGAAACGACTGGACCTACCTTGCCCAAAAACTAATCGGACATCTCCCCATCAAGAGGAATCAAATGTTTTTCGAATCATTCTAATTGATGGATCCGTGTTTTCAAAACTGTCGACGAAAAATTGTATCCGATACACACATATATATATGCATACATACATACAAACACACATACATCAATTTTTTTCTAAAGTATAAAAAAAAATCAGAAGACTTTGAAACGTTAAAATAAACTAGTTGAAGGTGCATTTAGCCTTAAGGCAAGTTGCATGAACTTCCCGAAATGTGTAAATAATATACTTATTCAATCCGACTTTAGAATAAGCAATTATATTAAATATTGTCTTTCACAATATTTTTTTATTCTATAAGTTATTAAAAAATAAATATTAAATTAAAATAAAAGAAATGAAAAAGTTTTTAAAAAAGGACTCTTCTTATCGAGACATGTTGTATGCTTGGAAAAATTTTAACGAGTGAATGGTTTTTGTATGTATAGATAAGGAAACACGAAGAGCTGTTTCGTTATTGGTTGAAAGACTGAGATAAAGATATTAGTGGCGCTTTGGCCGGCGGAAAAATTACGAAGTAGGGACATGGAAAATATAAAGCTTGTGGATTTAAGCTGTAGTCAATAGTAGTAAACTATTAATTATAGGAAAACGTCTCGGTAGATTTTCACCTAAAATTAATCAGTATCATTCCCAACTAATATCTTTCGAACAGTTTTTGATTTTTTAAAATCGGTTCGGTAGTTTGAGGTTAAATGTGGACGAAAAGTTTAACACTTTTTTTTCAAATTACAAAGAAACGGCTCGACAGACCGTCTCACAAAACTGACAAACGATAGTCCTCATTAAGATACATCAAATGGCTTTTAATTTCTGAAATCGGTTCAGGCGTTTTTGAGAAAACGTCGATAAAAGATATAATTTTGGCAAATGCCAAAAAAATGATACTAGTTTTTGCCAACTTTTTGCCATGATATCTACCGTCAAGAAAAAAATCATAAAAATCGTCGTAAAAATTTTTTTTAACATTTTATTACAAGAAAACGGTCTGGCCGATCTCTACCAAAAACTAATCAGCACGATTCCCAACCAATATCTTTCGAACGGTTTTTGAATTTTCAAAATCTATTCAGAATTGCGGGCTTAAACGTGGACGAAAAATTTTTCACTTTTCTGCTATTTACGAAGAAACGGCTTGGCTGATCGTCGTGATAAACGCTAGTCCTCATCGCGATACATCGAATGGCGTTTAAATTTTTGAAATCGGTCCAGCCATTTTTGAGAAAACGTCGATTTACGGCAAAAAATCTGTTCACACATACACACACACATACTTTTTCCAAATTTGGTCTCATTCGATTCAGAATGGCTTGAAACGTCGAGAAAACATAAAATTAGCGAATCGAATTTTTTGATGAAAACATAAACTTCTCCTTCGGGAAGTTAATAAAAATATTCATTTTCAATTTTTTTTCTATTACTATAACTCACTCTAAATTTTATCTAATTAAAGTTGCTTCGGATTCTATCAAATAACATCTTCTCCAAAGAAAACAAATACACGTTTTAATTTACCCACCTGCACTGTGTTCTCTCCTGATGACCGTTTCCGTGAAGTCCGTTGTTCCAGGCGCTCGCTCCGCGTCCGTCCACATCCGATCCGAAAGAGTACGATCGTTTCCGGCGTCTTGCATTCCGGTACCTGCCGGAACCGGAACCCAAGGTTGATTTGATAGAAGGCGCGCTGTGAGAAAAATACAGACTGTGTTCCGGCGAAAAAATCAACGTTCGACGAATATATTTTCACAATAAAATCAATTCCGTGTTTTTGTTTTAAATTGGTAACATTAGTAATTAATATACAACAGTGTATTTGAATAGTTTTTGGTGACATTCAATCGATTTGTTTCAAAATTGAAGATTTTTGTATGTTTGTTGCGTGTTCATTGATGGGAGAGCGTATTGGCGTTCGAAGAAGGTGCATAACCAAGTTGGTAACATGAAAATAAAAGAGAAAGAAACACTAATATTAATATAAATTATATAACAATATAATAACTTATAAATTAAATATATTAAAATGTGCATATTGAAATAATAAAATTAAATCGTGTTAAAAGTTCAATTACTGAGTGTATAAAAATTTAGGCACCCGAGGATATTTTGTGGAAGAATATTAATGTTCACACACAAACCATATATATATATATATATATATATATATATATATATATATATATATATATATATATATATATAGTGAGTTCTTGAGGGCGATACATCAAACAAAGAAAAGCCAAAGATTTATAAAATAATCTTTATTTCCAAACGTTTCGACATTCAATTTAATGTCATCATCAGTGGATCTAAAAACAGTATGAAAATTAGTATATCTAGGTAATTATAATATATGTGGATTGGTAAAGTAACTATACAATAAGAGAAAAATTAACAAACAGCAACACTTAACAACAAACCAAATATAAAAGATAGAAAAGGTAGTAGAGACTAGAATTAAATAAATAATTAAAAAGTATAGGCAAAAATATTTAAGTACACTCATATAAACCTACGCATATATACATATATATACGTACACATATACACACATATATATATATATATATATATATACATGCATATATCCATATACACACACATGCAAACATATAATACACATATACATATACAGATACAACAATATATACCTATATATGTACACATATACATGTACGACTATACATATATAAATATACGTATATACATATATGCAACGTGCATGCATATTCACAACGACGTACATGAACATGTATGAAACATACATATACTCATACCTATCTATTATGTAACTATAGCTATACACGTATACACATATATATACGCATAAACATGTATATATACATATATACACACATACATATATACACATATATATACATATATATATACATATACATATATATATATATACACAATACATATATATACATATGTACATAAATGCTCACAAATATATATATATACTAGCTGACCCGACAGACGTTGTTCTGTACTCATGTCTACAATTTTTCAATTTTTTATACTAATATTTACTGCTTAGTTAAAAATAATAATTACTGTTTTTTGAATTACTATTTACACCAATATATGAGTGATGTTGAATGTAGAACTATTTCAAATAAAATGATTGTTCTCAATTCCCACAGTTAACACTTTAATTATTCATTTAACAAATATTAAAAAATGTTCAATAAAATTGTATATTAAAAATTATACACTGCGATTTATAGAACAAATTTATTTCCAATAGCTCAATTTATTTTATTGCATTTAAGGGTTATATAGTATTTTTAGTCATACCTGTAGATGTGGATGTATAAATGAATGATTTTTTGTTTATTCACGACTAAAACATCGATTTTCCAAATTTATCATACTAAAAATGATCGTCTGCCTTTGTGATTTATGTCACAGCATAAGATACATGTGTTGAAAATTGAAATCTTTTAAAACGTACAACAAATTCAGAAAGAATTAATATATAGCATTCGCGGCAAAAGTGCAATATCACCTTTTATTTTTCTACCCAAAAATATATGCTTCAATAATGTTGCCTATAATTTTTATAATTTCGTACCATATTTTAACTGGCTTTTAGTAATTTTAATATCTAAATTACATTTTTTTCTCCAATAAATCAATATACATTATTGCTTAAGTTTATATTTGAAGTTAATTAATTTGTCAAATCCTGTTCACATGTGCTCTATTCAACTTACAATCAACAAAATTATTGCTCTGTGAATTGTTTTACTTTGCTCCAATTTACTTGATATTTTGGAAATAGGCTAATCTTTATCTTAATTTCAATGTTTTTAACAATTTGCACTCCGTCACCATCCACAGCATTAATTGGATTATTACTCTTTTAATTCTGATTTTATCAGAACTTGTAATACACTATTTTAAGCTACAACTTTCTCTATCATTAATTTTACCGTAACTTCTCTTATTGTAAAACGGCGAAGGGTTAAAGGGCTCGAAAGACCTCTGGTTGGACAGCTCCTTAATTAATCATACATCTATCAATATTTGTGTAACGAAAAAATAATAAACAATAACAATTAGTTAGAAAAATACCTCAAATTTTCTTATATATATACTTTTATACGTATTCTTTCAGAGGTATTATGATGAGAAATTGGTTGTTTTTTTTTAAATGTTTTTTTTCATGAAATCATGAGTTTTTTGAGAATCATTTGTACTAAAGTTGTGGTATTTTCTAGAATCCATCAAGATCTCTTAAACCAAGTTAATTCTAGATTGAATACGATTATTTTTAATTTTGGAGGATATGGCACTCAAAGTATTTGATTTAAATGAAAAAAAAAAACATTGCATGCGTCCTTTATCTGCATGATAGCTCACTCATTTTACACGCAGAAGTACTCATTTTAAAGCTTATTTTGAGCACTATAAAACCCCATTTTCATATCTAGCCTAATAATGTTCCTAAAACACTATAAAATAACAATTTATTAAGATTTTAATTGATATATTCTGTTCATTACATGATTTTCGTTGAATGTATATTTTTGAAGGTGTTAGCAAAAAATGATAAAAACGCAAAAAAGAAACAAATATTCAGTAGCCAGTAACTTGAAAAGTATTTCCTTTTTGAAAAATATTATTAAATATTTTCTCGTATAATTAGTTCTTTTATCGATACCCAACGTTATTTTGAAAAAAGTAAAATTACACCACTGAAAAGAAATGTCATCCACCCGAGAAGTGGTAAAGGAGTCTAAATTGTTTTCACTTCTGAAGAGTAAGATGAACCTAGTTCCAAAATTCCAAACGAATTGGAAAATAGTAAAAATTTCAGACCCAAAGCGCTCCATTGAGTAATATTCCATACCCAATGACAAACATATGAATTTTTGACACAATGAAACTTCTAAATAATTTTTTTTGTATTGTGACTTAGTATAGTAAGGCAAAACGACTGCAAATTGAATATATTTGAGCGCAATCACTTATGGCTCGCTCCTTGGCGCGAATTCGTACGGCGAATCTGTTCGCAAAGTGCGCAAACAAAATTATTGCAAGCAAAAGCAAACCACGCGCACGTCAGACGCATGCGCAGACTGCATCACTTGTCAAATGCATGTTATATTATTTGCATCTTATATTAATTTAATTTTTGGCACATCTCAGCTGCTTTTCGGCATTAATAATGTAGACATTACATTTTCCTTATTCATAATTATGAATTTATTATATTCTAATATTGCCTTAGCCTATAAGTGAATAGAAATGTTTGGCAAATGACAGTCTTCAATTGTTTTTAATGTCAAACTAAGCTTCAAATATTTTCAAGGGCAAACAATGATAAGCGGTTTTTTGTAATTTTTTCTATTTATTTCTACAATTTAACTATATTTCTATGAATCAAAACATTCTAAAAAATTTCCCGAACAAACTTCAGGAAGATTCATGAAAATCCGAATTATAGTTTAGGAGGAAATATGAAACTTACATTGTTACAGAAGAATTTTATATATAAGATATATATATACATACATACATATATACGTATATACAATTACATGTATACACATATGCATATGCACATACATACAAACATACATGTAAATAAGTAATATACATATATATACATGTATGTTTGTATGTATGTGCATATGTATATGTGTATACATGTAATTGTATATAATATACGTATATATGTATGTATGTACATATATATATATATATATATTTGTGAGCATTTATGTACATATGTATATATATGTATTGTGTATATATATATATATATATATATATATATATGTATATATATATGTATATATATGTGTATATATGTATGTCTGTATATATGTATATATACATGTTTATGCGTATATATATGTGTATACGTGTATAGCTATAGTTACATAGATAGGTATGAGTATATGTATGTTTCATACATGTACATGTACGTCGTTGTGAATATGCATGCACGTTGCATATATGTATATACGTATATTTATATATGTATAGTCGTACATGTATATGTGTACATATATAGGTATATATTGTTGTATCTGTATATGTATATGTGTATTATATGTTTGCATGTGTGTGTATATGGATATATGCATGTATATATATATATATGTATATATATATGTGTGTATATGTGTACGTATATATATGTATATATGCGTAGGTTTATATGAGTGTACTTAAATATTTTTGCCTATACTTTTTAATTATTTATTTAATTCTAGTCTCTACTACCTTTCCTATCTTTTATATTTGGTTTGTTGTTAAGTGTTGCTCTTTGTTAATTTTTCTCTTATTGTATAGTTACTTTACCAATCCACATATATTATAATTACCTAGATATACTAATTTTCATACTGTTTTTAGATCCACTTATGATGACATTAAATTGAATGTCGAAACGTTTGGAAATAAAGATTATTTTATAAATCTTTGGCTTTTCTTTGTTTGATGTATCGCCCTCAAGAACTCACTCATATATTTCAACATCAAAATTAACTACTAAATCATATATATACGTATATAATATATATATATATATATATATATATATATATATATTATATTATACAGGTAACCCCCGTATAACACGGTTAATCACACACACACCATATATATATATATATATATATATATATATATATTATATTATACAGGTAACCCCCGTATAACACGGTAGATATGTTCCAAAAAACTAGCGTGTTTTGCGAATCCGTGTTATACGAGACAGTACAAAAAAAGAAGTTACGTTCCAAGAATTGATTTATAATAAATATCGTTATATTTATTATTTTTTCAAAAAAAGTAATATACATTACATGAATAATATGATTTAGTCATAATTAATTAGTAAGCGCTATCCACCATGATCATAATTTTGTTAGATATCCTTATCCTCTATGCAGTTTTCTGTACTACTTCCAGATCTGTGCATTATTTTTTGCAAAAAAATATATTTGCTATTTATTGCTTTTGGCAAAAAGATATTTATATAATTACTACATGCAAAGTTATCTTCATTAAAATTTTATGCTCATTTTATTTATAGGATCTTTGTTTAAGACTAATTGTTCGGATAAGCCTAGAATTTTTTTTCTATAGAATAAGTAGTTTCAAATTAGTTATGTTTTGCATTAGTTTTATCACATTTATTGAGCTATTGTACGGAAATTTTACAAATTTAAGATTGAATAAAGTTTTATTTTTTATAGGTTTTGTTATATTTTTTATTTTATTATGGTTTTTCTCAATTCTCAAACCGTATTAGAGCAAACTCGTTTTATAGAAGTACCGTGTTATGTGGGGATTACCTGTATATATATATATATATATATATATATATATATATATATATATTGTAGAGTTTCGAACAAGAATCCAAAAGTAATAAAAAACAAAAAAAGTTTTTTTAATAAACTATTTATTTATTTACTGTCGACACTTCGGAACTAGGTACGTTCCATCTTCATAACATCTATCAAGAAACATGATCTTGATAAGATTTAAGCAAAGAATATGTTTAAGAAAAGAAGATGGATTTTTTAATTAATAAATAGTTAAAAAAATAATGTGCAGAAATATGATAATATGATCAAAATGAAAATGATAAAAAATAAATGAGTGGATTATATAACAGGATATTTAAAATGATAAAAAATAACTTTCCAAAACTTTCAAAGTTTTGGAAAGTTAGCAACTTTTTTACTTAGCAACGTTAGCACTTTTTTACTAAAAAAGATTTGATCAAAAAATGAATTTATGAGTTTCTTTTTAGCCGAATAGGCAAATTTTGTAAATCATTTTCTATATTATGACTTTTTCAAGTTAGTTATTTGAAACAAACAATATAATTCTCTCAATGTTATGAGATCGGCTGTTTGTAATGAACTGATTCTCAGTCACACGTGCGCTACTTGAAAACTGTAAGGATGTGTGTGTGAGTTGTTTTTATATACGAGGATGTAAATACTTAAATTATTGATCTTAAATGGAAGTCGATATTAATTGTTTGTCAAAAATTTAATTAATTGTTTGTGAACATATTGTTTGCTTAAATCTTATCAAGATCATGTTTCTTGACAGATGTCTTGAAGATGGAACATACCTAGTTCCGAAACGTCGACAGTAAATAAATAAATAAAGAAATAGTTTATTAAAAAACTTTTTTTGTTTTTTATTACTTTTTGGATTCTTGTTCGAAACTCCACAAAATATTCACAAATCCAAGACTACCATTTAATATATATATATACATATATATATATAATATATATATATATATATATATTATTCATATATAATATATTATATATACCAGTTCAAAATTTGACTAATTGTAGCTACCTTATACCAAGTTATATTAAACATATAATCTACTGCGATTCTATAATTCGGGTAATTATCTCTAAATTATAATAGGGATGCTAAGGGCTACTAGAGCGTTTTTCAATAAGATCTGAAAAGATATTAAAATATTTTTTATCTTGATTAGACACGTAAACCGTTCAGTATAACAATGTCATATTTCTGTTCCGCTTGCCAACGCAATAATGAACTATGTAGATCCGTCATTTTTTACAGGTGATACAAAATTATTCTATCATGAAATTTTGGTTTGCATTATTAATGTCAACTAATTTCAAATTTTTTATTTCGTTTTAAATTTATCAATCTTTGACAATGTGTAACAAATTTTGTGATTGCCAAGTTATTTAAATTTTTATCTTAAATAAATTTTAACACTTGAAGTTAGTTGAAACAAATCGTTGGGGCTAGTTGTAGCATGCAAAACTTATATACAGATTCATATGAAGATGAATGAATGATATGTATAGTTTGCAAGATATGGGCACATGTAATTGTGTTACAGGAGCACACTGTATCATTTATTTATATTAATCGTAGTTTATATTGATTTAGGAAAATAATTACTTTGCATGTAATTCTGACTTAACATGTCAAAAATGTTTATAACTAGCTGTAAGTGGAATTCTGTCTTGAGGCAATTATGGCATCGTGCCTTGAGGCAAATTGCTGGAACTTCCCGCACCGTAACGAAATGTTCGAGGAATATTGAATGTTTTCAAATATATTATTATAAATATTGTAACATTGTCTAATATTTATAAGAATTATATAAACCGAATTGCAGAGTTGAAATTATTTCTAAAGTATATTAGAACTATAGTCAGAATTAAAAATAAAATCTGAAATATTTTCGATATACAAAATACTAAAAAAAAAAAAAAAAAAAAAAAAATTCCAAAATCAATTATTTTGTTAAGACAAGCAGAAAGTTCTTTGAATCATTTAATCGGACGCTTAGTTCTCTCAAAAACTGCCATTTTTTACATAATTAGCTCCGTATCTTCGAAATGGCTGGGCCTGCCTTTGCCAAAAACTGATAAACACTTCTCCCAATCATTACTAATTGAATGTTTTTTAGATCATTCAAATCGGATACTCCGTTCGCTCAAAAATTCGATTTCTATTTTCTGCACTCTTTGCTCCGTATCTCCGAAACGGCTGGACCTGCCTTTGCCAAAAACTAATCAGCTCTTTTCCCAATCAATAGGAATCGAATGTTTTTTGAACCATTCAAATCGGTTGAAATGCTATCGGGGCACGGCTGTTTTCGAGCCTACCTGCACCGCTTCAAGCACGATAGCTCGCCGGATTGCCCATATTGTTTGGGCGAAATCGAAGATGCTGAGCATGTGTTCTTCGTGTGCTTGCGATTTGGTGCTCTACGGGGTGACGTGGAAGAGACATTGGGAGGCAGAATTACCCCAGGTAATGTTGTTCAAGTGATGCTGGCAAGTGATGCCGCTTGGAACGCCATAGACAGATTTGCGAGAGACGTTTTAATGGACCTGCGTTCTATAGAGAGAGAAAGGGCGAATGGCACTTCGCCCATTTAAAGATAAGTATAATGTTTATTAATTATAACATTGTTTATAACAAGTTAAGAATTGTTACATTCTAGATCCTCCCCCACGAAGTAATGCCTAACGGCGGTTTCCGTGGGGACCAGAGGCATGGGCAAAGCGGAGGTTTTAGTCGGTATTATACCAGGGCGGTATCGAGTCGACATACCCAGACAGAAGACCGGTCTGGGATGCATAAAAGCATTTCCTTCGCTATACAAAAAAAAAAAAAAAAAAAAAAAAAAAAAAAAAAAAAACACACACACACACACACACATCCATTTTTTCTGAGGTATGCCAAAACGTTCAGAAACCTTCAAAACGTCGAGAAATGTAAAAATTTTCAATTCCGATTTTCGGCCCATTACAATAACTTACCCTACGGAAAGTTAAAAATAAGTAAATATAAGTTATCAGAGGTATTGTTGTCGTTTTTTGTCGTTACGCCTTGGTAGATCATACGAGAAGCCCCATATTCAAATAATACGTGACAAATATTTCTAAATTCATTATAATTCTATATTCTATAATAAAGCTCTAATAATAAATTCCCAACTGAGAAAGCTAACATGGTCTAAATTTCTTTCATTTCATAGACATTAAATGATATTAATCATTTAGTTTTCTGAGA
>NW_020537795.1:0-7500 GCF_003426905.1 Ctenocephalides felis
AGAAATAGGGCGGTATCTGATCGCCTTCGAACCTCTAACTTTCGTTCTTGATTGATGAAAACACATTTGGCAAATGCTTTCGCTTCTGTCCGTCTTGCGACGATCCAAGAATTTCACCTCTAACGTCCGCAATACGAATGCCCCCAGTTGTCCCTATTAATCATTACCTCGGAATTCCGAAAACCAACAAAATAGAACCGAGGTCCTATTCCATTATTCCAGCACACAAATATTCAGGCGAATGAGCCTGCTTTAAGCACTCTAATTTGTTCAAAGTAAACGTACCGGCCCACCTCGACACTCGGTGAAGAGCACCGTGGTAGGATTTTGAGTTGGGCCGCCTTTTGACGGGCTAAGCCCACCGGTAGGACGTCCCACAGACATGCCAGTTGAACACCGCGAGCGGTGAACCGACAGTGTGGGACACAGATTCAACTACGAGCTTTTTAACCGCAACAACTTTAATATACGCTATTAGAGCTGGAATTACCGCGGCTGCTGGCACCAGACTGGCCCTCTAATAGATCCTCGTTAAAGGATTTAAAGTGTACTCATTCCGATTACGGGGCCTCGGATGAGTCCCGTATCGTTATTTTCGTCACTACCTCCCGTGCCGGGAGTGGGTAATTTGCGCGCCTGCTGCCTTCCTTGGATGTGGTAGCCGTTTCTCAGGCTCCCTCTCCGGAATCGAACCCTGATTCCCCGTTACCCGTAACAACCATGGTAGTCGCAGAAACTACCATCGACAGTTGATAAGGCAGACATTTGAAAGATGCGTCGCCGGTACTAGACCGTGCGATCAGCACAAAGTTATTCAGAGTCACCAAGTCAAACGGTGAGCAAGGCAAGCCCGCCACCGATTGGTTTTGATCTAATAAAAGCATTCCTTCCATCTCTGGTCGGAACTCTATTTGCATGTATTAGCTCTAGAATTACCACAGTTATCCAAGTAATGTGGGTACGATCTAAGGAACCATAACTGATGTAATGAGCCATTCGCGGTTTCACCTTAATGTGGCTTGCACTGAGACATGCATGGCTTAATCTTGAGACAAGCATATACTACTGGCAGGATCAACCAGGGTGCTATATATATATAATAGCATAGTGCGTAAATGTCCCTCGGCGTCACCCGAGAGACCACACTTTGTATAGAAAAGTTCGATGAATATTTCTAAACAACGAATTTTCTTACATATATATATATCTGAGCCGTACGATATTCCCTGAACATAACGAACAGTTTACATCGCGACTAGATATTTTATATATTCTGCGCTTAACACAGAGGCTAGACCTTTAACAACCGTCGAAACGGCGGTCCGTACATGAAATTTGCGGTCCGCAGACCCAGTTAATTTCAAACAGTCTCTTTACCCTTCGTTAGATTGAAAACGTCGGGGCGAATTCATAAGAATTCATCGTTATAACTCACTTTTATTCTCGCTCGGAGAGTATTGAGTTGATAGCATTTGTATATTTGATTTTCCGCATAAGAGTCTTTGCGTCAACGACACATGCCCGCGGATATGCTGTACAGTATGGTTGAACACTTATAAATAAGGTCCAGAACCCGGCCGTAAACCGACATCCGAACATATACGGCGTATATAATTCCAGACACGGTCTACGACATTATTTAAAGTAACGCCGCTATATAGTTGATAGACTAAAAGTATCGAATATAATGTATAAAATACACCGGGGAATAATATTCGAACCTGCCTGAACAACACAGCGTACTTTAGCCTAAGCTTGCTCGCATCGCACTCGACACGACCTATCCCCCTATATAAGGCGCGCGGCCACAGCGTAAGTATTAGACTGAGTCCCAAGCGACGTGCATTTGACCTGCGGCGAGGGCCTGCTCGCGCTTACGGTGTGAATCGTCAAGACAAAAGTCTGGGAAAATTCGAACTGCGAACCCTTATGATAGAAAAAATTTTTGTCGAAAATTTTGTTAGATGTTCAAACAGTTTTTATATATGGACAATATGAATTATAGTTAATTATTGAGTTTTTAGGTGTTTTTGGGTTTTTTAAACTTTGTATAAAATATGTATTTATTGATTTTTATAGATCTCAATGAATATAAAACGAATTTATATATAGTTATATTATTTTTTATAATTATTTGTTTAAATTTTCTAATTTTACAATAAATGTTCAAACCAGTTTTCTCGATTTTCTCTTAAACCGTAAAAGATACGAAAAAACTTTGTTCGTACGAAAGATGCAGAATAAAATTATGAATAAAATGGTATATGAATGGTTAAGTGTGTTCATATAATTTTCTCGAGATTTTCGATTTTCCTGAAATTTTACGACGGCAACTCGCCTGTAGGCCACACCGTTTGGAATTCGAAGTTGCGATATATGGGAAAAAAACTAAGAATTTTGAGACCTTTCTAACGATGTATAATACTTTATATGTTTCTTTACAGAAATATCGAATCGTGAGGAGTATTGCTCCAACCTAGCCGCACTTTGCATTTTGACAAGTTAACATCTACACATATTGCTCTATAACATGAAAACCGTAAAAGATACGAAAAAACTTTGTTCGTACGAAAGATGCAGAATAAAATTATGAATAAAATGGTATATGAATGGTTAAGTGTGTTCATATAATTTTCTCGAGATTTTTCGATTTTCCTGAAATTTTACGACGGCAACTCGCCTGTAGGCCACACCGTTCGGAATTCGAAGTTGCGATATATGGGAAAAAAACTAAGAATTTTGAGACCTTTCTAACGATGTATAATACTTTATATGTTTTCTTTACAGAAATATCGAATCGTGAGGAGTATTGCTCCAACCTAGCCGCACTTTGCATTTTGACAAGTTAACATCTACACATATTGCTCTATAACATGAAAACCGTAAAAGATACGAAAAAACTTTGTTCGTACGAAAGATGCAGAATAAAATTATGAATAAAATGGTATATGAATGGTTAAGTGTGTTCATATAATTTTCTCGAGATTTTCCGATTTTCCTGAAATTTTACGACGGCAACTCGCCTGTAGGCCACACCGTTCGGAATTCGAAGTTGCGATATATGGGAAAAAAACTAAGAATTTTGAGACCTTTCTAACGATGTATAATACTTTATATGTTTTCTTTACAGAAATATCGAATCGTGAGGAGTATTGCTCCAACCTAGCCGCACTTTGCATTTTGACAAGTTAACATCTACACATATTGCTCTATAACATGAAAACCGTAAAAGATACGAAAAAACTTTGTTCGTACGAAAGATGCAGAATAAAATTATGAATAAAATGGTATATGAATGGTTAAGTGTGTTCATATAATTTTCTCGAGATTTTCCGATTTTCCTGAAATTTTACGACGGCAACTCGCCTGTAGGCCACACCGTTCGGAATTCGAAGTTGCGATATATGGGAAAAAAACTAAGAATTTTGAGACCTTTCTAACGATGTATAATACTTTATATGTTTTCTTTACAGAAATATCGAATCGTGAGGAGTATTGCTCCAACCTAGCCGCACTTTGCATTTTGACAAGTTAACATCTACACATATTGCTCTATAACATGAAAACCGTAAAAGATACGAAAAAACTTTGTTCGTACGAAAGATGCAGAATAAAATTATGAATAAAATGGTATATGAATGGTTAAGTGTGTTCATATAATTTTCTCGAGATTTTCCGATTTTCCTGAAATTTTACGACGGCAACTCGCCTGTAGGCCACACCGTTCGGAATTCGAAGTTGCGATATATGGGAAAAAAACTAAGAATTTTGAGACCTTTCTAACGATGTATAATACTTTATATGTTTTCTTTACAGAAATATCGAATCGTGAGGAGTATTGCTCCAACCTAGCCGCACTTTGCATTTTGACAAGTTAACATCTACACATATTGCTCTATAACATGAAAACCGTAAAAGATACGAAAAAACTTTGTTCGTACGAAAGATGCAGAATAAAATTATGAATAAAATGGTATATGAATGGTTAAGTGTGTTCATATAATTTTCTCGAGATTTTCCGATTTTCCTGAAATTTTACGACGGCAACTCGCCTGTAGGCCACACCGTTCGGAATTCGAAGTTGCGATATATGGGAAAAAAACTAAGAATTTTGAGACCTTTCTAACGATGTATAATACTTTATATGTTTTCTTTACAGAAATATCGAATCGTGAGGAGTATTGCTCCAACCTAGCCGCACTTTGCATTTTGACAAGTTAACATCTACACATATTGCTCTATAACATGAAAACCGTAAAAGATACGAAAAAACTTTGTTCGTACGAAAGATGCAGAATAAAATTATGAATAAAATGGTATATGAATGGTTAAGTGTGTTCATATAATTTTCTCGAGATTTTCCGATTTTCCTGAAATTTTACGACGGCAACTCGCCTGTAGGCCACACCGTTCGGAATTCGAAGTTGCGATATATGGGAAAAAAACTAAGAATTTTGAGACCTTTCTAACGATGTATAATACTTTATATGTTTTCTTTACAGAAATATCGAATCGTGAGGAGTATTGCTCCAACCTAGCCGCACTTTGCATTTTGACAAGTTAACATCTACACATATTGCTCTATAACATGAAAACCGTAAAAGATACGAAAAAACTTTGTTCGTACGAAAGATGCAGAATAAAATTATGAATAAAATGGTATATGAATGGTTAAGTGTGTTCATATAATTTTCTCGAGATTTTCCGATTTTCCTGAAATTTTACGACGGCAACTCGCCTGTAGGCCACACCGTTCGGAATTCGAAGTTGCGATATATGGGAAAAAAACTAAGAATTTTGAGACCTTTCTAACGATGTATAATACTTTATATGTTTTCTTTACAGAAATATCGAATCGTGAGGAGTATTGCTCCAACCTAGCCGCACTTTGCATTTTGACAAGTTAACATCTACACATATTGCTCTATAACATGAAAACCGTAAAAGATACGAAAAAACTTTGTTCGTACGAAAGATGCAGAATAAAATTATGAATAAAATGGTATATGAATGGTTAAGTGTGTTCATATAATTTTCTCGAGATTTTCCGATTTTCCTGAAATTTTACGACGGCAACTCGCCTGTAGGCCACACCGTTCGGAATTCGAAGTTGCGATATATGGGAAAAAAACTAAGAATTTTGAGACCTTTCTAACGATGTATAATACTTTATATGTTTTCTTTACAGAAATATCGAATCGTGAGGAGTATTGCTCCAACCTAGCCGCACTTTGCATTTTGACAAGTTAACATCTACACATATTGCTCTATAACATGAAAACCGTAAAAGATACGAAAAAACTTTGTTCGTACGAAAGATGCAGAATAAAATTATGAATAAAATGGTATATGAATGGTTAAGTGTGTTCATATAATTTTCTCGAGATTTTCCGATTTTCCTGAAATTTTACGACGGCAACTCGCCTGTAGGCCACACCGTTTGGAATTCGAAGTTGCGATATATGGGAAAAAAACTAAGAATTTTGAGACCTTTCTAACGATGTATAATACTTTATATGTTTTCTTTACAGAAATATCGAATCGTGAGGAGTATTGCTCCAACCTAGCCGCACTTTGCATTTTGACAAGTTAACATCTACACATATTGCTCTATAACATGAAAACCGTAAAAGATACGAAAAAACTTTGTTCGTACGAAAGATGCAGAATAAAATTATGAATAAAATGGTATATGAATGGTTAAGTGTGTTCATATAATTTTCTCGAGATTTTCCGATTTTCCTGAAATTTTACGACGGCAACTCGCCTGTAGGCCACACCGTTCGGAATTCGAAGTTGCGATATATGGGAAAAAAACTAAGAATTTTGAGACCTTTCTAACGATGTATAATACTTTATATGTTTTCTTTACAGAAATATCGAATCGTGAGGAGTATTGCTCCAACCTAGCCGCACTTTGCATTTTGACAAGTTAACATCTACACATATTGCTCTATAACATGAAAACCGTAAAAGATACGAAAAAACTTTGTTCGTACGAAAGATGCAGAATAAAATTATGAATAAAATGGTATATGAATGGTTAAGTGTGTTCATATAATTTTCTCGAGATTTTCGATTTTCCTGAAATTTTACGACGGCAACTCGCCTGTAGGCCACACCGTTCGGAATTCGAAGTTGCGATATATGGGAAAAAAACTAAGAATTTTGAGACCTTTCTAACGATGTATAATACTTTATATGTTTTCTTTACAGAAATATCGAATCGTGAGGAGTATTGCTCCAACCTAGCCGCACTTTGCATTTTGACAAGTTAACATCTACACATATTGCTCTATAACATGAAAACCGTAAAAGATACGAAAAAACTTTGTTCGTACGAAAGATGCAGAATAAAATTATGAATAAAATGGTATATGAATGGTTAAGTGTGTTCATATAATTTTCTCGAGATTTTCCGATTTTCCTGAAATTTTACGACGGCAACTCGCCTGTAGGCCACACCGTTCGGAATTCGAAGTTGCGATATATGGGAAAAAAACTAAGAATTTTGAGACCTTTCTAACGATGTATAATACTTTATATGTTTTCTTTACAGAAATATCGAATCGTGAGGAGTATTGCTCCAACCTAGCCGCACTTTGCATTTTGACAAGTTAACATCTACACATATTGCTCTATAACATGAAAACCGTAAAAGATACGAAAAAACTTTGTTCGTACGAAAGATGCAGAATAAAATTATGAATAAAATGGTATATGAATGGTTAAGTGTGTTCATATAATTTTCTCGAGATTTTCCGATTTTCCTGAAATTTTACGACGGCAACTCGCCTGTAGGCCACACCGTTCGGAATTCGAAGTTGCGATATATGGGAAAAAAACTAAGAATTTTGAGACCTTTCTAACGATGTATAATACTTTATATGTTTTCTTTACAGAAATATCGAATCGTGAGGAGTATTGCTCCAACCTAGCCGCACTTTGCATTTTGACAAGTTAACATCTACACATATTGCTCTATAACATGAAAACCGTAAAAGATACGAAAAAACTTTGTTCGTACGAAAGATGCAGAATAAAATTATGAATAAAATGGTATATGAATGGTTAAGTGTGTTCATATAATTTTCTCGAGATTTTCCGATTTTCCTGAAATTTTACGACGGCAACTCGCCTGTAGGCCACACCGTTTGGAATTCGAAGTTGCGATATATGGGAAAAAAACTAAGAATTTTGAGACCTTTCTAACGATGTATAATACTTTATATGTTTTCTTTACAGAAATATCGAATCGTGAGGAGTATTGCTCCAACCTAGCCGCACTTTGCATTTTGACAAGTTAACATCTACACATATTGCTCTATAACATGAAAACCGTAAAAGATACGAAAAAACTTTGTTCGTACGAAAGATGCAGAATAAAATTATGAATAAAATGGTATATGAATGGTTAAGTGTGTTCATATAATTTTCTCGAGATTTTCCGATTTTCCTGAAATTTTACGACGGCAACTCGCCTGTAGGCCACACCGTTCG
>NW_020537796.1:0-30749 GCF_003426905.1 Ctenocephalides felis
CCCGATGTAATCTGAGTCAACTCGCTCACATAGAGAGAATTTTACGATTTCATAAAATGTTTAATGGCAAATTATGCAACGTACAATAAATTAAATGCATAACACATGTTCAGAAACTGCAGTCAAGTAATTCAATAGAGGGTAATTTAGAGAGATTTCCGTATTATTAAAATGAAGTTTAGTTTATGATTCGGCAATTTATTTAAATTTCTATATTCAAGAATATAAAGCGGTGTTTATATTATTTCGAAAGCTAAAGCTAAGATTATAATTCCATATTGAGATAAAAATAGTAACATATAATTTATTAGTTTCAATACATTCTAAAAATTTCAAATGAAGAAAATTGAGTCCTAAATAAAAAATAGGGGTGACAACTCTATGACTAAGAATAAGTTTTTTCAAGTTCAAATATTTCCATTAGAAAATCTCACCAACAATGCAGTGAAAAACATTAACTGAAAGCAAATAAAAAAATATTTGATTGCTGAAATACCTATTGCCTACATAATAATGGTTTATGGCAAAACTGTGAAAACTTCGTGCCGATGAGTTTTGAATTAAACGTTACAAAATTAAATAAAGGAAATTGATTCCAAAATGTGGAGAAAGTGTTATGGTTGGACAACCCTTGAATAAAATGAGTTTTTTGAGGACTAATTTAAGCTTCCAATCAAAAAATTCAATGAAAAACTTTCATTGACTAGATTCTTTGATTACTACAGTGACTTATACAAAATAGGGTTTTATGGTAAGCAGGTAAAAACTTAGGACTTTATGTGTTTTTTAATTACAAATTATAAAAAATGAAGTAAAAGAATTTGATTGAAAAACCACTTATATCATGAGACGAGATTTATTGAGAGTATTTGATGTTGAAATATATGATTAAATTTTTGAGGAGCGTAACATTACGCAAAAAAAAATAGGTAAAGATTCTCACAATATTTTACTTTGTCATACGTTTCGACGTATAATTCATTCATTGTAAAATGTCAAAATCTACTACTACTTTACTACTAATTTCATATCTACTGATGATGTATGTAAAATTTTTTTCGAAACGTACAGAAAAATTAAGATGCTGTAAAAATCCGTACTTTATCCTTTTTTTTATTTTTCGCCCTCAAAAATTTTATCATATATTTCAACATTAAAGTCCTATGATCTCCTTGATTATGAGATTATGCTGCTAATTCTACTAAAACTATATATTCTTTTAATAACTGTGTATCTTTCACAATAACTCTAAGAGAAATTAACGCAGATTAACAAAATACTAAACAACTTATTTTATTCCTAACTTCACAGTCTTCTGATATTAGACATACTGTGCTGCCATCTCTTGAATTCATTCACACTAATGGCCGTTACATTGAAATTTAACTAATTACCAAATTACTAACAGAATTTTAATCTGTCATATATGATGTAGTAATTAATTTTGATATTGAGACATAGTAAATTAGGAATTGGAATTATTGTCGTGTTGTTCAAGACTTTTTATCAAATTTTGTCCAGTTTCGCCTACATAAGTAGAATGACAGTTATTGCAAATTCATTTTGTATACAATATTAGAGGTACGTTTTGCACTAGTTGGTGATTTAGGGTTCGAACAAATAAAAATTATAGCAAGTTCTAATAGTTACCTAGTTTATATAAAATTCTCAATTTTTTTACTTTATAGATCCACTGATGGATAACAACGGATTGTATGTCGAAACGTTTGGAATTAAAGGTTAATTTATAAAAATCTTTGTTTTCGTTCTTGTATCGTTCTTACTCATATTTTCTATAATATATATATATATATATATATATATATATATATATATATATATATGTTAGGGTGGTCCTTAATACGGTCATTTTTAAATTTCCTTGCTCAGATGCTTCCAAATTGATAAAAAATGCTCTATAAGTTTCAGCTTTTAATATTGACTTTTAGATAGTGCGCAATTCAATCAAAGCTTCGTATGGAAATAGCATGAAAAATTTTTCAGGAATTTTGAAAATGTTTTCTAGGTATAACTTAGCAATAAATAAATTTAAAACATTTTTAAATTTTTTGAAAAATTTTCCATGTTATTTCCATACAAATCTATGATTGAATTGCGCACTATCTAAAAGACAATATTAAGAGATAAAACTTCTAGAGATTTTTTTTATTAATTTGCAAGTATTTGAGCCCCTGGGAGCAAGAAAATTAAAGAATGTCCATATGAAGATACACCCTAATACATATATTATGCATGTATATGTAGAGGGCAATTAAGGTATGTTTATAAAGCGTCCTCAAATCAGTGGCGGATCCAGCTTCGGCGTCAGGGGGGGGTCATAATTGAACAGTTTTTATAGCCCTCAATGAGTATGTAACAAATATATATATATACGAGTATATATATATATAAATATATATAAGATAGAGCGCGGCTTAAAGATTTGCGGGTAAAAAGGTCCACCACCGATATCTCAAAAACAAGTAAAGTTAAGGGTCTCTTAACAACAATATTTGAAAGTAGAGGAAAAAATGTACAACTAGCCATCACCCTGACTCTTACGACGTTAAAAAAAGCATTTTTACAAAAGATAAATTAAATAAATCTGCATTTCAACTCTGCTGGTGACTATTTTGGACAAAATATCAAATCAAGATTATATACAGAGTTATCTCTGTAAAAAATGTATCTATAAAATTCATATTTTTCATTGTTTGAGTAATGTAGCTATTATTTCGTTAAATCCCTTTAAAATTAAAAATAGTAAATTGGATTGTTTGTCCTCTCGCCGTCCGATTTTACCACGCCTTTGGGGTAAAAAAAGACCAAGTGACAAATTTTTTAAAAACAGCCAAAAACACATTTTTACAGTGATGAATTAACTGGAGGTTGTACTAAAACATAGTCAGACGGTTTTTTGTTTAATGTGTCTTATTGGTTGTTATGTTTTTCGTTTAGTTTTCACAATATAATTGCTCAAATTTACTTAGCCTTACCTTATGTATGTGTATTTTTTAAAAAATAATCTGCGTCTTTGACGTGAGTCAAAATTCGACCTTTCTTCGATGTTTTCTCGTCTAAACCGATGTTAAAATTTAAAAACTATAAAATGAAACTGGATAAGCGCTTGCGTTGATTAGTTTTTTGAGACAATTGGTCGATCCGTTTCTTTACTATTTGCAGAAAAGTGCAAAAATTATCGTCCATGTTTTTGTCAAAAATTCTTAACCGTTTTTTATTAGATTGATATCATTTGGAAATAAATAGTTTCTGTCGAAGATCGGTCAAGTCGTTTCTTTTTCATAATAGATTGTCACATTTTTTGACGATTTAAGTGAAACTTTGCATGGCGATAGATTTTCTACTCTAAATGAACGTGCTAAACTATAATAAGGCCTGCAACAAGTGGTTTTGGCTTCTAAAAAATTCACCGTGTGTATGTTTCGGTTTCGTATTTTGTATGCGTTCGTTTTCCATCAATGTGTAATATTCAAACCATTTTTTAACTAGTTTGTATTGGTATTTTGCCTTTAGGCAAGTTACATTTGTTAATAATCGACTTTCAGTAAAAAATGAATTAATTTATGAGGGATTAAAGGTATTCCCAGTGGATTTACAATATCACACACAAAACGACGACATTAACTCGGAGTATTTTCTAAAGGCAAATTTTCAAAATTCAATAATTTTTATAATTGAACTAGTTGCCGTAGGATTTTAATGGTTTAGTATGTTCATTAAGACCAAGTACTCTATCGATAAACCAAGTAAATCGTCTACTTTTAATTTTAACAAACGTCAAAAAAACTACTCATTTTCTCAAACTTTGATGAATTTTCAAAATTAAACTACTTGTCGTAAGACCGTAATATTTCAATAAGTTGTATAAGTTGTCATGATATATATCATCAAAAAACGTTTCATAAAAATCGGCTCAAATATTTTTTTCAACGACGAAATACAAGCAAACGGCTCGGTAGATTTTCACCTAAAACTAATCAGTTTCATTCTCAACTAATATCTTTCGAACAGTTTTTGATTTTTTTAAATCGAATCGGTATTTTGTGCTTAAATGTGGACGAAAAGTTTAAATCTTTTTTCAAAATTTCAAAGAAACGGCTCGTCCGATTGTCGCACAAAACTGACAAGCGTTAGTCCTCATTTAGACACATCAAATGGTTTTTAAATTTCTGAAATCCGTCCAGACGTTTTTGAGCAATCGTCGATGAAAAGTCTAATTTTGACAAATGCCAAAAAAACGAAACTAATTTTTGCAAACTTTGACAAATTTTTAAAGCTAAACGAGTTGTCGTGTGGCCGTATTTGTATTATCTAGAAGACTTTGGTATCTACCGTCAAAAAAATTTTTCAACACTTTATTACAAGAAAACGGCCAGGCCGATCTCTACCAACAACTCATCAGCACGATTCCCAATCAATATCTTTCGAACGGTTTTTGAATTTTCAAAATCGATTGATAATTGCGGGCTAAAACGTGGACGAAAAATTTTTCACTTTTCTGCTATTTACAAAGAAACGACTTGGCTGGCCGTCGCGCAAAATTGATAAACACTAGTCCTCATCGCGATACATCGAATGGCTTCTACATTTTTTAAATCGGTCCAGCCGTTTTTGAGAAAACGCCGATTTTCAGCAAAAAATCTGTTTACACACACACACACACACACACACACACATACACACACATACACACACACATATTTTTTCCAAATTTGGTCTCATTCGATTCAGAATGGCTTGAAACGTCGAGAAAACAAAATTAGCGAATCGGATTTGTTGATGAAAACGTAAACTTCTCCTTCGGGAAGTTAAAACTACTATGTTTGAAAAAAAAAATTGCAATAGTTTCCCACTTCGAAATGGTTTACAGCGATTTGGTATACTTCTCTAAATCAGTCATTATTAACTTTCCGTAGGGTAGTTATAGTAATGGGCCGAAAATCTAAAATGATTTTTTTTGCATTTCTCGACGTTTTGATGGTTTCTGGCACTTTGTCAAACCTCAGAAAAAATTGATGTGTGTGTGTGTTTTGTATGTCCGCAATTTTTCGTCCACGTTTTCGGGCGCACGGATCAACCGATTTGAATCTTTCAAAAAACATTCGATTCTTATTGACAGGAAGATGTGCCAATTAGTTTTTTGCAAAGACAGGTCCAGCAGTTACGGAGATACGGAGTAAAGAGTGCAGATAATACAAATCAAGTTTTTGAGAGAATGGAGTATCCGATTTGAATGATTTAAAAAACATTGAGTTTGTAATTATTGTGAGATGAGGTGATTAGTTTTTGGCAAAAGCAGGTCCAGCAATTTCGAAGATACTGAGCTATATGTGCAAAAAATGGCAGTTTTTGAGAGAACTGAGCGACCGATATGAATGATTCAAAGAACTTTCTGCTTGTTTTGACAAAATAATTGCTTTTGAAAAAAAATTTGGCTTAATTTTTTTTTCTAAACTTTTTTTTATATATGGAAAATAATTCAGATTTTAATATTGATTCTGACTAAAGTTTAAAACTTATATACTTCAAATAAATAGTTTTAACTTTGCAATTCAGTTTAAATAATTCTTATAAATATCAGACATTGTTACAATACTTATAATAATCTATTTGAAAACATTTAATATTTTCCAACATTTTGTTAAGGTACGGGAAGTTCCAGCAATTTGCCTTAAGGCACGATGCCATACACCCGACTAGTTTTCATATTGATTAAGTCGTCTATTTACAGATGTTAGGATTACTGAAAGTTCATGCATAAGGACCACTCACAATCAGTTCAATTTTTTGATTTTTGAATGAAATTTTGTTCCTGAAAATCCTTAAATTTTAGGGTTTTGGACTCCGTCATTCGTCTATAATAAGTTAAATATTCAAGTTATAAAATGTGTTTGGTAACAAAATACATAAATAAAATCATTATGAAGTAATTTTGTTGTTGAATTAGTGTTTTATCTAAGTCCTAAAACAGGCTCAGGGGGGGTCATGACCCCCGTGACCCCCCCCCCTGGATCCGCCACTGCCTCAAATCCCAATATTACTACCACTATCCACTAACTAACTATTACTATCCACTAACCTTTCTTGTTGAGGTCCCTCAGTGTTCTTGACTTTGAGATCGTCGCTGTAGACCGCTATGCGGTTCCTGCCGTCGGCGCCGCGGTACCACTTGACGCTGTGAAGGCGGCCGCAAGCCCTCAGATCGAGAGGACAGCTCAGGGTGACTTGTTCGCGCACATTCACACTTATAGTATCTGAAAAAAAAATAGAAAGAAGTTAAGAAATTTAGCAGAGAAAATAGTTGGTTCGATAAGGATGTATTTTATGGTGGTCGGAAATTGTATTTTTGGTTTTAGACGAAGGATTTTGTTGTATTTTTTAGGTCCACATGCAGGACTCAAAGGACTACAAGTTGAATATTATATGCAAAATTTTTTGATGAGCGAATTTAAATACTATTTTAAATGGTAGTACCAATTAAACGAATAAAATAATGTTACTATTATCAGTTTGTCAAAATTATTGAAGGAACGGAGTGCATTCGATGATATCATTTCTATACGGATCGATTGTGATTAGTCGTCGCGTATGTGAATAGAGATCTGTCGTTGTATGCGTACCGGCATCAACGTTGTATGCGTACCGATATAAACAAAGAAATCGGCATAGATAAATGAACATTTTAAAGTTACATCGTAGTACTAATCTTGATTTAATGAAAAATGCCTGAATCAGAAGAATATTTTACTCTGTTTCTTGAAAATAATTATACTGAAAATAAAAAAACAAATTGAACATTTGTGCCGTAAGTTTATTGATTAGAAATTATTTCTATATTATTCGTAGTTTCTATAAATCTTTGAAGTTATTAAAATGGAAAATATTTTTCAGGCAAGACAGATATTACAGCTGTTCAGTGTTGAAAAAGTAAAAAAAGTAAAAAAAATATAAGCAGTCAATGAATGTATGTTAATTTTAATTACATGAAGTTCTTTAAACACAATTACATAATGAGTGAAGTTGCGAAAACAATATTTGTTTAGGCGTTGTTTATCATAATCCACTGTGTGAAAAAATAATATAGAATTTATTAGTCAGCAATTACTTCATTTCTCTAATGAAGGTTCATTTCTAAATGCTAATTACAATAACAAACCGATCATGTCACATTTGAAGTATGACTTTAATTACATTATTGTTTTCAAATATTACACATATTTTTATGCTATTATTGGTTGACATTAAAAATGTTTCCATCACGAGTGTTACCATATTACTAATAAACATTACTCAAAATAGTTATATGATGTATTTATTTTTACTTAACTTAAATTTGCTTCTTTGTACAGTTGCAAATAAGTTTTACTTCAATCGCGTGCGATCCTTAGTTTTACATGCAGAAGCAAAGTAGTTACAAATATTTTGAGACATGCATGCAACAAAATCAAACATATTGTACCATAATTTGGTTGATATTTTTTAAATCAATATAATATGAAAGTTTAAAAATTTAGGATTTTTTTTAGGATCATGATATCTATCATAATAAAAAATTGTATAAAAAAAGTTTTTTAACAATTAATTACGAAGAAACGGTTTGCCTGTTTACCTGCCCACATATCTACATATTTATCTATCTACCATTCTTTGATTCGTATCTCCAAAATGACAGGACCTGTCTTTGCCAAAAACTAATCACCCAAATCAATAAGGTATCAAATATTTTTCGAATCATTTAAATCAAATAAATTCTTTAAAAAAATTTGGTCCGATTAGTTCGAGACACGAAGACAGTTTTTTCAATATTTAATCTTTATTTCATAATAATTTGAATTACATTCTAAAGGAGACATCTACATAGAAATATGATAAAAATATGATTTAGAAAGGTATGAAAATAGTACAAGAGAATAGTAAATTTAATATTCGCTATGTTTGTTTTACTAATTTTGACCACATATTTTTTATCGCTCACATTAATATTTTGTGAATTATTTTGTAGTTAAATATTTCAAGTTTTATATGAAAATATTATGTATTTTGTTTTTAATACATACTTATGCATATAACAGAAAAAAGAAAATAAAACATACAACTAGTGGCCATCGTGCCTTAAGGGAAATTGCTGGAACTTCCCGTACCGTATCGAAATATTCGAGGAATAATAAATGTCTTCAAATAGATTATTATAAATAAATACTGTAACATTGTCTAATATTTATAAGAATTATATAAACTAAATTACAATATTAAAACTATTCATTTAAAGTATATAATTGAGCTTTAGAACTTTATCCAAAATTAAAACTAAAATCTGAACTATTTTTGATATACAAATAATTTTTTTTTTTTGAAAAAGAAAATTGAAAAAAAAATATTTTGGAACAATTTTTTTTCCAATAGCAATTATTTTGCCAAAACTAGCAGAAAGTTGTTTGAATTGTTCTAATCAAATGCTTAATTCTCTCAATACTGCAATTTTTTGTACATTTTGCTCTGTATCTACGAAATGACTGGACCTGTCTTTGCCGAAAACTAATCACCACTTCTCCCAATTATTACAAATTGAATGTTTCTTGAATCATTCAATTGGGATACTCCGTTCTCTAAACTAATCAGCACATCTCCCTATCAATAGGAATCGAATATTTTTGGAACAATTCAAATCGGTTGATCCGTGCTCCCGAAAACGTGGACGAAAAAATGCGGACAAACAAAACACACACACACGCATCTATTTCTTCTGAGGTATGTCATAATGTTCAGAAAACTTCAAAACGTGGAGAAATGCAAAAACTTTCATTTTCGATTTTCGGCCCATTACTGTAACTACCCATCAAGAAGTTTATAATTCATGAACGTTAAATTTATATGACAACTCCTAAAAATATTTGAATCCAACAAGTCACCATTTTACTTAAAATCTATTAATTTTATCTAATTAATTATTTTTAGTATGTTATATCTGAACTCTATATAAAAAATATGCTGAAAGAGGTTCGATTATAAAATTTCATGCAACCAATGGAAAACGACAAGTTAGTATTTTTGCTGCATAAATTAATATATTAATGTTCGCATAAAATTTATTATTATTATCATCGGTGCCCGTGCAATTCATTTCTTGCACAATAATAAATCCTCATAAATTTCCTAACGATTTAACCATAAATACTTTATGCAAACAAGCCCCATATTTTCCATAAGGCAACTTTTAAATAATTCACCTACTCTCGGGGCGGCTCTCTCTCATAATTTATTTTAATTGCCAACAAATCATTAGCGAACTATTTCGCATAGACAAAATGTGCAGCAGTTCATTATGAATTTGTTCAAATATAAACATATTTATATTCACTTTGCCAGAAATGGCGTTATATAGCGAGGTTATATTGTTTATTTTCTGCTCTGGGCGAAATGAAAACAATATTCGACCGGTGTGAGAACACACACGATGGTAGGGAAATTAGACCAAAGGCTAATGACTGTTGATTTTAAAATTATAATATTTATTGGTGAATATTTGGAAAACTTATAGTATTCAGGAGTTGTCGATCTAAATCTACAAGCTATCGATTTTGTTTGCCACACACGTTGACCATTGGTATAATTTTCACATACATCACGATAAAAAATACGTATTAAATATTCCGTGATAATTCAAATGTTTTTCTTATAGTTGGAATAATGTATATACTTATAATAAAAATTACCCTAAAACTTAACCGACTGATATTATCTTTGAAATAAATTTCTAACTAACTTTTGTACATTTTTATTTAATCAAATTTGTTTCATCTCTCCTTTTTTTTTGACGAATCGACTAATTATTCTCAAATACCTTTTATTATAATTATTTATTTTGTTATTGACGTATATAATTAATAATTATTCATATCACGTTTTTATTCCGTATTTCAATTTTTTCTGAATCCAAAAAAAAATTAAAATACTTATATAGATAGAAATCAATTTCCTAATAATGCTATTATTTTTTATATAAATTTATTTGATATTTACAAATAAGCCATTTACATAATTTATATAAGTTTGTATTCTAATTTTACTAATACGTATTTTGAATTTCATTTACATTTAAACTTCATCAATTTTTTTTTAAATAATAAACGAAGTTAAATACATTACTGTTTTTTACATGAAAAAAAGCTGGAAAAGATGGATTCTTAATATTTAATTTATATATTTCAATCAAAATCTGAGTCTCCAAATGTTAATTACCCATATGATTTTTAAGGAAATTAAAAATAAGTCATACAGTAAGTAGCCTCTTAACGTGATAGTATCATTGTTAAATACATTAATATAAATAATTCAGCATAAATCTATAATTCCAATTCTGAAATCAGATCGGCAAGGATATATAGTTTTCGGGCGCACGGATCAACCGATTTGAGCGGATCAAAAAACATTCGATAACTATTGATAGGGAGATGTTCTAATCAGTTTTTGGCTAAGGCAGGTCCAGCCGTTTCGGAGATATAAAGCAAAGAGATACGGAGCATCCGATTTAAATGATACAAAAACATTTAATTCGTAATAACGAGGAGAAGTGGTCATTAGTTTTTGACAAAGGCATGTCCAACCGTTTCGGAGATACCGAGCTAAAAATGCAAAAAATGGCAGTTTTTGAAAGAACTAAACATCCGATTTGAATGATTCAAAGAACATTCTGCTTATGTTGACGAAACGATTGTTTTGAGGAAAAAATTTGAAAAAAATCCAGTTTAATTTTTTTTCTAGTTAAAGTTTTAAAGCTAACTAATATACTTTAAATAAATAATTTTAACTTTGCAATTAGGTTTATATAATTCTTATAAATATTACACTAACTCCTACATTTCAAATTCGATTGATTAAGTGTTGTTTATTTAGTTTTTTTGTGAATAAACATAAGTTACAGTACTTAATAATAATTTATTTGAAAACATTCAATTTTTCTCGAATATTTTATTACGGTACGGAAAGTTCCAACAATTTGCCTTAAGACACGATGCCATTCACTACTAGTTTAAACTTGATTTTACAATAAATTAACAAATTTCATCTAGTAATTCAAATAAATTGATATCATGTAGTAGTGATATGCAATTTTACATATAATACAGATCAATATATTATCAATATATTTTCAATTATCTAATTATTATTTTTTCAGTAATGCTAAAAAATTGGCAACAAACTATTACAAGAAATTACCTTCAGTCGATTTGCTGTTAAACTTGAACCACAAATTTTTTTTATTTGACTTAAATACAAACATTGATTTTTAAATAATGTATGTATTTGAGCCAAATGCAGCAAATTTTGAAATTTCAAATTTGATCCATAAAGCTTTTAGTCCTCACATATGTTCCAGGATTCTAATTTAGGTGTCGGTTATGCTACATTCCAGTTTCCATACAAAATGGTACTAAATACTGTCAAAATGCCATGTGGTTGCTGTGCGATCAGGCGTTTCAGACTTAAATTGCAACTTCACTCGTATGTTATTATACCGCATCATAAAGATGCAGTTATGATAACATTGTTTTCTTGACATTGGTGCGGTTTCTAAATTAGGTTTTCTACCTAAAATTGCTCAGCAACCACATGACATTTTGATAGTATTTAGTACCATTTTCCATGAAAACTGTTACATAACATAGGTCTATTTCATGATAGAATCGGCCCCATATTTTCCATATCTACTAATTCGTTCGTTGGCTCCCACATTAATATAGTGAAAATATATTTTCCATACTGGCAATTACTTTTGCGTACAAATATTTTGTTCGACAACAAATTGCAGCTGCAGCGAACGATTAATTAATATTGTATAATGTAGAATGAAACACGAGCTCACGTTGTAATGTTATGTATATGATTTAGAGTTATTTTATGTTATGAAAACTGTTTTTATAGCTCTCTACATGAATTGCAAGCTGGACTTGTGCTAAAAAATTAATTGAATATCGTATTCATAACTGCTCTATAATAAAATAGTGAGTTGGGATAGGAAATTGTTGGTTAACAATATTGAAATGGTCTCCTTAGAGGTTATTGGTAAAAGCTCTGACTTTCAGAGCTTCAGACACAAAAGTGATACCGATTTGTCATTGATGAATTTATATTATAATTTTAACTTGCGTTTTAGTAGTTGCAAAAAATCAAAAATAAAAACTTAATCAGTATTTTATTTTGTCAAAACAAGTAGAATTTTTTTCTCCTTTTTTGGCACTTTTTCACCGTGTTTTAAAACGGCTGAACCTACATTTGCCAAAAAATAATCAGCACATATCCTTATCAATACAAATCGAATGGTTTTTGAATAATTCAAATTGGTTGATCCGCGTTCACAAAATTGTGGACGAAAAATTGTATCCGCACGTACACAAACATGCAACTTTTTTCACAAAAACCGGTTTTGGAATTTCATAATTTTTGCCATAAAACCGGTTTTATAACCGGTTTTTGAAAACCGACAAACCCTAGTAAACATATAGTTCACACAAAATATAAAAAAAAATAGCTAAATTTTGAAATCAATTCCCGACATTCCCATTTACTTTAAAATAAAATATTTTGGATTTCAATTAAATAGTTATAAGACTAAATTTAATATTGGTTTGTATATTTGGTAAAATTATTAAAAGTGTTTTAATATATTACAAGTTCTATATAACTCAATTTTTCTATATCAAAATCAAAATATCTATTTAGAAACTCTTAATCCAGTTATGTATATAAAAGGTCTGTTGCAAAATTTAATTTTTTTTTGTAATTTTTGCATTCACTTTAATAATTTAGGTCCACAAGGTCTTTTATTTTGATAATCATTGTAATATGTGTAAAAATTTAAAAGAAGTGTTAATAATTAAAGCAAGTTTTCGGTCAATTTTGAAAATTCATGCTCTGACATGTATTTTAATTTTATAAGAGTGCTTTATAATTATGTCACAATAAAATGCAAATATTCAAAAAAGTATAATATTACGCATAAATTAGGTGTAAATAGCATTTTGCTTTAAAGCAAGTTGCATGAACTTTATACTTCATGTCAGAGTTAAGAGAAAAATGCCATTTACACTTAAGAAATTTGTAATGAATAAATTTTTCTAAGATTTTAAATCTCATTACGACATCAATTAATCACATAACAATTTATTAAAATTCATTACGACAATAATTAATCAAAAAGCTGTTTTATGCTTCAAGCCTTATTCAATAAAAAAATGATTAAGCTGTTTGATAAAATTTTTAATTGTTTATTTTGAAAAAAAAGTTTCTGCTTCCACCAAAAACTAAATGATGAGTTTTCCAACTAATATTTATAATGCAAAGTTAAAAAATATGTAATTGTGTTGCTTATAGTTCAAAAAACAATAATTAATATTTATTAGTTTAACCATTTTTCCTAGGACTATACTGTTTTAGGATTATCGTTATATATATATATATATATATATATATATATATCATAAACTAGAGTGATTGCAAATAATTTTGCAGTTTGTTTTTGATATACAGCATTCCTTTCATAAAAATCCAATATAATAAAAGCAAAATAATTTAGTTTAATTGGCATAATATTTATTATGAATA
Source organism: Ctenocephalides felis (assembly GCF_003426905.1). NCBI lineage: Eukaryota > Metazoa > Arthropoda > Insecta > Siphonaptera > Pulicidae > Ctenocephalides > Ctenocephalides felis. The sequence goes on from NW_020537796.1 coordinate 13,624, forward strand.
TTTCATTTAATATTAACTATAATATATGTTTATTAAGAGCATAATTTTGCAAAATGCTTTGTGCTAAAAATATCAAATTAAATTACTGCTGAATAAATTTTATTTATTAAATATCATACAGGCATTCGTTATGAATTGCTGTAAAGTAGATATTGGATTGCAAATATTTAACATGTTTTATTTTAATGATATTTGATGAATATAATTGTTTTGTGAAATACATTAAATATTATAATACCAACAAAAATGCTTTGAATATAATACCGTTGATTTGAACTTTGAGTTATAAATTCATTTTAATAAACAAAACCATAAATTTATTTTATTCATTTATAATGCTTTGATACTTTGATACCTAATTTATTGTAGATATTTAATTTGAATAATTTCCAAAAAAAAATGGGAAAATATCGGTTGACACGTTTCTTCTTAACGTGTTTTAATAAAATTTAATATTTATATAAAACTTAATATGGCCATAACGGTTCACGATCTGAAGGTAAGGTCTTTAAATGTTAGAGTCTTACAAAAAGTGGTTGAATTATTCAAATTTAAGAACTTGTCTTAAGACAAAAAGCCACTTACACTTAGTTTGATATCTATTTTTTTTAATTTGATTTTTTTATAAAATAAAATTACTGCTTGAAGGCAATTTTGGACTTAGAGTTCATCCTCAATTTACTCAAGAGTCATTATCAAATTTTTAAATTTTATAAGTATGCTTTATAATTTTGCAAAAAAGAAATTTCAAAGCTCAAAGTAATTTTTAATATTGCCAATAAAAATAGTTGAAACGAAAATTTCAGTTTGATGTAGAAATCTTGCATCAAAATAATCCTAAATATCCTAAAATAATGATGACCAAGGAAACATTGTATCAAAATTGATGATCCTAAAATAAAGATGACCATCATATTTAAGGAAATAATGCATCGGAATTGATAATCCTAAAATAATGAGGACAAATATATATAAAGAACTATCGCATCCAAATTGATGATTCTAAAATAACGATGGGCATCATAGATGAGGCAATATTGTATCAAAATTGATGATTTAAAAAAAATGATGATCATCATAGATAAGGAAATATTGCATCAAAATTGATCTTCCTGAAATAATGATGACCATCACTGATAAGGAAAAATGATGATCCTAAAATAACGATTACCATTATAGATGAGAAAAATTTTGCATCAAAATTGATGATTCTGAAATAATTATGACCATCATAGATAAAGGAATTATGCATCAAAAATGATGATCCTAAAGTAATGACCTTTTATCTATGATGGTCATTACTTTAGGATCATCATTTTTGATGCATAATTCCTTTATCTATGATGGTCATAATTGATCAATCATAATTTAGACTTTGCATAATTTTATGATGATTTTATTTCATACTAATTTTACCTTATAATAATTTTGCCTTTTGATACATGTTTTGTAATAATAATATTGATAATTATATTTCGAGTTTCATTCAACTTTCTTATATACGAATAAATTGTAAGGACATCATTATTCATAGCCTTGCCTAACTCAACATTATCAATTTTTTGTATAACATTCATCAAAAAGAGAAATATTGCTTATCAATCATATATATCTTCAAATCAATTTTGTTAATTATTAATGAACATTTCTCTTCTGGTTATCAAAGAAATATCATTATAATTTATGATGACATATAGAAACAAAAAAATGTGACTTACATCGTTTGACACTTTGCACACCGGAGATAAAAATAGTAATCCAAAATAAAATCACAAAATTCATGACTATAAAAATATGTATATATAAAAATCACTAATTGCAAAAACTGTAAAAATATTCATGGTATAAAACTTTAAGTGACAATCATATCAATTGTTTTTTATGTAATTGATACATAAGAATAGATACATTGTCGTCCTACTATTTTGCATATATGTAATTTAAATATACTAATAGGTAAATTCTAAGATACAATAATTTCTTGATAAATAAGAAATTTTAATATAATTCTAATATAATTTAATATAATTATGACCAAGGTCTAAGAGTTTATCCTCCAACAGTACAAAATATAACGTGATATCCTACAATTAATTTATTTTCACCAAACCATCAAAATATATGAAAGAAATATATTATCCATTCTTCAATTGACAGCTAGAAGTGTCAGTAGTGAGGCAATAATAATAAAATTAATAAGACGCCCCTGTCTGTCAAGTTTTTGATAAATGATACAGTCGGCTTGACGTCTTTCTTTTATTTCAATATTCAGCTAAATTCAGCTTCGGTTGTGGGAGTATGTTTTTTTATTAAAATATTCCAAGAAAGATAGGAAAACTCAGATATTTTTTTTTTTTTATTTTATTTTTATTCTGCAATCTATAAAAATAATTATATTTAGCAGAGAATGCTGACAAGTGTTTACAATTGGTTGTTTACAATTAGCACATACGCCCAGTGGTGTATCTACTATAGTTAATATATAAAAAAGAAAAAACTAAAGACAAGTATAGAGAAAAAAAATATAAATATAAAAATAAACTATAATAAATCTCGAGGTATTTTCCTTTTGAGCCTGGTCGGCTGGCCTTCCTGGTATAAGTTGCATGCTAGTTGGTTTGGATGTGCGTCAATTCTATTCTTATAATTACAGGCAAACATTGATATATGTTCTTGAAAACTCAGATATGAACTTGAGATTTGAATCTAAAAAACATCATAGTTTATGTAAATTTTGAAAACAATCAAAGTTTTTAGTTAAGTTGTGCTACTTGGAATATACATACACAACATAATTGCTTCAATAATTTAGTCTATAATTTTCATAATCTCGTACGATATATTAGTTGCTGTTTGGCAATTATAATTTCTGGAGTACATTTTTCTTACTAATAATTTAATAAACATTCAAACATGTTCAAATCTTAGGTGAATTAATTTGTAAAATCTAGTTCATGTGAGCAATCTTCAATCTAAGATCAACTATCTAAATATTCCATATCCAATGCCTAACAAATGAATTTTTAACACATGAAACAAAATTCTAAATCGTTTTTTAATCAGTAGATTTTTTTTGTATTGTTAAATAATTTTGTAAAGTAAACCAAAATGCGACATGCATAAATTAAAAAAAAAATAATGTATATGCAGTTTTAGACTTATTGCGTTATTTATTAAACTGAATTATATAATTTCATCTGCCAACATCATACACTGTTGACTGTATCTTATATTATTTTAATTTCTGGCGCATCTCAGCTGTTTTTGGAAGTAATAATGTAGACATTACATTTTTCTTGTATATTACATTCTAATATTATCTATGCTCATAATTTCAGCTAAATTCAAATTTCAAGTGTATTGACACTTCTAGTAGATGACAATTCAAATGTTTTCAATGTCAAACAATGATAAGTGCTATTTTGTCACTTTTGCCATTTATTTCTATAATATTACTATTGTTTTATCGTTCATTAAATCTGAAAAATTTCCTTTGACAAACTCTGAAAAAAATTATCAAAATCCGAAATACCGTTCAGGAGAAGTATCAAATCATATACCCGTACAGAAGAATTTTATAAAAGTTCATAATAAAGATTTAGCAGGTCAAAAATTGTTAACATTTTTATGCAAATCATACAGTATTCGATTATTTGCACAAATATGATTTAATCGTAAAACATGATTCAGAAATGTTGCTAATATCACCTTTTTCTACTTTATTCGAAATAATAGTATTAAAAGCTCATATAGTCGACATAGATATTTTATATGCATCGTTTTCATACATCGTCAAAGAAAATATTTAAATATTTCAATATATCAGAGATTTATTTACGATCGTTTTTCTTCCATATCAAAAGTTCGTTTATATATATAAAAATGTTGCGCATCAAAAGAAAAAAAGCTCATTTAAATCGAATAAGTAGGATAGAATTGGTTGTGGGAAATCAGGCGTGTTTTTCTTATTCTAAATCAATCTCGAATTTTCCATGAATAAATCACGAAGAATAATATTCTATTTCGAGTTTGGTTTATCATTTACGGTTTGACGCTTTTGGATGGCGTAAAAAGTATTATAAATCGGAATAGGGGAGACTGGGGACGGTTGTGGTACCTTTTTTGATCAACAATAATTTTGGTAATTTACCATTTAAATGTAAATTGAACATTTATCTACGTCGAAAAACAAATTCTGTCCTTGAATACGATGGATGGAGTCTTGAAATCAAATCATGCAAAAAAAGGCCGAGTGTCACAACCGTCACCAGTCACAGGACGGTTGTGACAGGCATGTAAATAAGTAAAAAAAAATAGTTACGAATACCTAGCAATTAAAAATATAAAACAATAACAATTCAAACAATAAGTCTTTGGGGAATCTTTTCCCTGTAATGAATTTTCTTTTCGTTTTTTGTCTTAATCAAGATAGATTGTTCTTCATCTGTTTAATGTTTAAAAAACTTACTTTTGACTATTTGAAAGCAATGCGGTCTACAGATCATGTTATTGTAAGACACAGACGCAATGCTATAATAGAAACTTGTTCGAACAAGCATACTTCATCTTTCCTCATTTAGACCCTATGTCAAAATCAGTACAGTTTAGCTATTATGACGACTGTACTGATTTCACTACTGTACCCAGTCTCCCCTACTTAGCATATACCTAAATATATATTCTTATATAAATTCTGTTCGATACTGATAATTATTTTACGATTATTTCCCCAGATAGAGAAATACTTATCTTTTTCAATTTCGAATGGAAATTACAGCATAGTATAGCAAAGTATAACAAAAACAGGTGTTACATAATTATTTCGATGGAATCTAGTTTCTGTTCCAATAACCTTAATGTCTTTTTAACGCTCATCGGAAATTACTTATGAATAATACAAACATACTGTCCAATCATCTAGTACAAGTAGAAATTGTATTACGTACTACTGATGGTTACTGATATTGATCATAATCACATTAAGAGGTAATGTATAAGAAATTATATATATATATATATAATCAAAAAAGTACTTACAAATTACTTGCATTTATATTAAAAATAAAATTATAATCGTCTATGATACTAAGATGCTGTATAAAACTATACTATGCAATAAAAACAGTAACATTTTTATATTTATATAAATATTTACTGTAGACTAACTGAAGATCTGATAATTACATAATTGTAAATCTATATTTTCTACAATCTTCTAACATATTGTAAAATTTTTCCACATATTTTTCTTACATAATAAGTTTTATTTAAACTCAATCCAAAAACCAAATGTTTGTATCAAACGTCATTGCGCTTATTCATAGGTTTTTTGTAATGTAGATGAATGAAAAACCTTCAGCAAAACGTCATCAGTGTAAATTCTGCACCAAAATTAAAGATAGATGGGATAACTAGTTTATAATGTTTTTTATTGTATTAACGTGTTCGGTGAGCATAGTTTTACATTATTTGTGAGTTTTAGAAATGGTTGTGTGATGCTGGAAACGTGTTAGGAATTAAACTAAGGTTTCTTTTTTTAAATCAAATAGAAAATAGGAATTTTCTACATATATATGTAATTTTTGTTATGCTAATATTGATTATTCTAAACAGGATAATAATTCAATTTAGTATTTCTAGTATTTATAGTTATGTCTACCTTACATGATATGGAAGTTGAATTAGGTTTATTCATAACAGTTTAAATTATTACAACTAAAAAAAATACAGTATTATAAACGTAATAAAAAACTACTGTAATAAAGTTCCGATTTAGAAATCTTAGTAAAAGATTGTTTGATCACAGCTAACAGCTTCAATAATTTACAAATGTATAATATTAACATGATTTATTACCAAAATAATACAATTTCTCATAAAAACAAGAAAAAGTATCCGAAAAAAATATAATTAAAATACAAATATGATTTTCAATCTCATACTTTTGTCATAGAAATGAATGCAAAAGGTTTTGTCTAGTCAAGAATCGTTTTTTGTCATGTTTGAATGTATATAAAGTAATATTAATTAATTTATTATATACTTTAAATTGCTAAAAAATACGATTAATTTTTTAGTCATATTTATAATTACAACAATTTTGTTTATACTATGATGAATGTTAACCAGTTAACTGTGATTGACGAATATAATCGTCATGGAAAAATGACGGAATTTTGTGTATTTACGTGTATGTTCGACATGGATACAAAACAGTAACCATTTAGTTTTTAAATTGAAATTTTCGAAAAAAAAAATATCTGGTATAAAAAAAAACAATTAAATAATAATATTTTATGTGTTTTTTTATAATATTGTCTACACATTTGTATCCTGCTAAAATCATAAGATCAGTTGAAAATTTATGAAATTAAATTATCAAAAAAAAAAATTAAGGGCGCACCAATTTTCATTAGAACAACATGGAGGCGCAGTACAAAAAGGTTGGAAACCACTGGATTGTTGCTTCTAAACTAAAGATTAAATTTAATTATGAATTACTTAGAACATTTAAAATAAAAAAATAATATGATTTTTAACTTTTTCTTAGAAAATACATACCTTAGCAAAAATGTGTATATGTGTGTATGTATGTGCGGATACATTTTTTCGTCAACGATTGCTAAAACACGGATAAACTGATTTGAATGATTCAAAAAACATTTGATTCCTATTTATAAGGAGACGTGATGACTAGTTTTTGGCGGAGGCAGGTCTAGCCGTTTCGAAGTTTTGGGTCAAAAAGTGTCAAAGATGGTAATTCAGTTTCTGAGGTAACGAAGCATTCAATTTAAAAAAAACAAATAACTAATTATGTTTTTTGAAAGGCATCTTCAGTTTTTGCGGAGATCCAATAAAAGAAGTGAAAAATGTCATTTTGAGGTCAAAAACGATCAATAAATTTATGCTCATGAAATTATCAGATATTTTATACAGAATTTAATAAATACAAATTTTGTTTACACGTTTATGGGATCCGTAACAAGATTTATAATGTTTAACCATTAGACTGCAACAGGGCTATTTTTTTCGAAGTTTTCAACATATTTAAAAGCATTTAAAAATTATTATTTACGGTTCGGGTAAATTGAGCAATTTGCCTTAAGTTAAAAATTAAGTCAACAAATTGGTGACTCTTTGATAATCCAGCTTGTCAAATGTGTTTCGTCTTGTACCCAAAATGGATCACAAATTCTTCTTCCTCGGAGTGTTACATGAGAGCAGCCAAGCGATAAGTCTAAAAGTGTATGCAATTTTATATCAGCTAAATTTCTTGAAGTAAAGTCTTGATATATATCACATAGTAGAAAGGACGTTGAACTACGTCACATAGAACTCATTTATCTTCCGTTGCGAATCCTGTGATATTCTTTCTTCCTTCACGCTTTGTAACTTTGATACAAACACGATAATATAATACAAAACTATCTGAATGCATGCACATTTATTTAGGAGAAAGATAAAAATTCACTCAAATTTGTTGTAGAACAACTCGTAATGGTCGGAGATGATTCTGAAACAGAGTACCAGCAAACTGATAATCGAAGAGGAAAATAATTAAAAAAACCTTTTACTTGTATTGCCAAAATAAACAACTGGTTGAATATTTGTAAAGACAGGTCCAGCGTCTCCGGAGATGCCATTTGGCAGTCAAAAATGAATAGTAGACAAATGTACATTGTATTATCAGATTATTTTATAAAGATTATAAGAATAAATACAAATTTTGTGTAACTTATATGGGTTGCGTACCAATGTTTTCACGTTAGGCGACTACGCGGCGTTTACGCGCTTTTATGTTTCGACTCCATATCAGCCACGCAGTGCAATTGTTGCAAAAAAAATGTTCAAAATTTTCAATTTGAATCAAAATACAATAAAATACAAAAAAATCCCATTTAAAAAAAAGCAATTTTTTTCGAAAATTTCAAGATTTCTCAATTATCTAATTTTTTCAAAGTTTTGCAAAGTTTTATTTAATAATTTAGTTTTCGGTACGAAAGGTTGCAGCAATTTGCCTGAAAGCACGATGCCATGCACCACTAGTTAATTTTTTTGATAGTACTACTGAAAGTGTGACAAGAACTTGTATAACCAATTATTAACAATATTTATACTAAATAATAGGATAAAAACTCAATCAGAGGTACACATTTTTACTCACAAATCTTTCTCACTATTACTCTATTATAAGAGTCGATTTCTCTTACAATATAGGAAATCTTTGTTTGTAATATATGTAATTACAATAAAAAAATAGTTATATTTTCTAAAATCTAGGTAAAATATGAATAGTTTGAATGTAACACGATTTTCAGGTTTTAAATTTAAATACTAGTTTTCAAATTGAAATATCAAAATTAAAAAAAAAGCTTGAGAAATTATGAACATATCTACAGCACTGCGAAATTATTACTTCACACTTTAAGTTCTTTTTTTAAATTAGTAAATTTTGTTTGTCTTTAATTTAGTACAAAAAAACTAAAAAAATAGTGGTGCATGCATTTGTGTCTTAAGGAAAATTGCTAGAATTTTCCGCATCTTATTTTGAAATTTGTAATAGCTTAGAAATGAAAATTATGATTTTTCTGGTAAATTTGAATATAAAAAATTTAAATTTGCCTGGTGCTCCTAAAAACGTCGTTGCAAAATTGTATCCACACATACATAAATACACTCACACATGCATACTTATACACAAACATCAATTTATTTAAGATATTCCAAAGTGTTCAGATACCTCTGAAACGTAATGATATGACTATTAATGACTATTAATATAACTTATCTTACGGGAAGTTAATAATAGTGACTGCCTTACAACAAACTAATTTTCCTAAATTGTCTGTGCTGATTTAATTTTTTTTAACTATTATTTTCAACAATCCAAAACTAAAAAATCCTCATTACGGCACGTTTTTCCACCTTCCATCTTACACTTCTGATAATGTTTAAATCTTTAAAGTTTCTCAGAAGATTTCTTAAACAAAGCTCGCGTTCTATGTTTCCTAAACGTAAATATTAATTACATTTCACTATGTTGTTTGTCAAACGTTTTACTTAAGACACAGTCGAGTTTAACCAACTCGTCACACATAAGTTTGTGTGCAAATAAAGACGAGGAGACATGGTGGTATATCATGTTATGTGATGTGTAGGACCTGGGAGAAAACACGATATTTATTGACATTAGAAAGCAAACATACGGAAAATACGATACACTTCAATTACTAGACCACTTGCTTGTATTGAGTTGGGGAATAGGATACAGATGAAAATATTGTGCAATATTTATGCAACTTGCCTTAAGGTAAATTTACACTTACAACAACTTAGTCTATGCAGTCCTTAAATGGACTGGTCAAGCCCAATGCCTTATTTTTAATTTAAAAAAAAATATACGAAATAAAAGCTACGTTATTCAACAAATGCAAGTTTTAAATTTCATGGGTACATTTTTCATGGAGATAACACTGTATATAACCTTGATCTGGTATTCCGTCAAAAATACTCATCAGCAGAGTTGGAAAAACTATGTATCCGACTTATCTCTCAAGCTGCTTTTTTTTAACTTAATTCACTTTTTAAAGTAAAACTTATTTAGGCACGACTAAGATGTAAATCCGTACAAATGCAACGGAAGTGCATTACGGCAGATAAGATAATATAAGAGTCGAGTGCCAATGATTCGTCATTTGCTCAATGATATCATTTCTTTACGGGTCGATTATGATTAGTCGACGTGTATGTGAATAGAGATCTGTCGTTGTATGCGTACCGATATCAACAAGAAAATCGACATAGATAAAGAAACATTTTAAAGTTAAATCGTAGTATAAATATTGATTTAATGAAAAATGCCCGAATCAAAAGAATATTTTACCCTGTCCCCCGTAAATAATTATAATGAAAATAATAAAACAAATGCAGCATTTGCGCCATGTATGTAACATAAGTTTATTGAAATAATTTCTATAAATTTTTGAAGTTATTGAAATGAAAAATATTTTTTAGGCAGAACAAATATTACAGCTGTTCTAAGAATGAGATTATATTGCCAGCAAAAAAGTAAAAAAAAATACCATTAATCAATGAATGTATTTTAATTTTAATTACATGAAGTTCTTCAAACACAATTATTACATGATGAGTGAAGTTGCGAAAAGAATATTTGTTTAACGAATATTATTGAAGTTATTAACCAGCAATTAGTTCATTTCTCTAATAAAGATTCATTTCTAAATGCTAATTAGAATGACAAACCGATCATGTCATATTTGAAGTATGACATTAATTACATTATTGTTTTTATATATTATACATATTTCTAATGCTATTATAAATATATAATTTATTTATAATTTATCATTATATAAATGTGTGTAATAGTTGACACTAATGAATATGTGCATCACGAGTGTTACCATATTACTAATAAACAGTATTCAAAATTGTGTTTGTTTTTACTTAAATGCCATCTTGTACATTAGCAAATAAGTTTCACTTTAATCGCGTGTGAACCTTACGCGCACTCTTTTTTTATTTACTATTTTTAATTGTTTAAACCTTTGCCAGGTCAAAGATTTAGTTGGTCCTTTTTACCCCATCCAAATGTAAGCTTTTATAGAAGATATATATAATTATATATAAAAAACTGTTGAAAAATTAAATAACGTAGGTATACTTCAAAATAATATTCAGGTCTCGTAAACTAAACAACAACGATCACAACCAAAAAAACATTAACCAAAAATACTTCTGTTATGGATTTTTTAAATAATGCCGTTTATCTCCCAAGAATCATGGTGGTATCTGGTTTTACATCTTTTGCCCTCTACTTTCAAATATTGTTATTAAAAATTTCTTAACATTACTTGTTTTTGAGTTATTGATGGTGGTTTAAGCCCCGCTCTACCCTATTGGTTCATTTATATTGATTATTTTACAACCCTAGATAATTTTGTAATAAAAAATATTAATTAAAACATACGAATATGATTACATTACATATGTATGTACTATAATTAAAACTCAATAAATATCATGCAGTTATTTCAATTTAATAACTCACAGTTATTTTTAATAAATTCATCATTACTTTCAGAGTAGTGCTTCAATCGTTCTATTCATACATTCGAATAATTTCATCAAAATGCATTTGATCAATGACATACCTCTCATCGCAAATACTTTTGGTATGATTTGCATTTAGCATTTCGCATTTTGCAAAATATTAAAATCATTCTGCAATAAAATACATTTTTCCGACTTCACATTGCATTTATTGCACCGCACACGGTTCAATCAAAGTTCATATATATTGAAAGCAATTGATTTTAAATTCCACAAAATGAATATGAAGTGGATGTATATATAGTGCAGAAAGTCGAGTGGCAAATATTTGAATAATTTTTAGTTCAATTAAATTAAAAAACTTTGTACCGGTAGTAGATGATTTAAATTATGTAGAAGTGAAATGCATCGATGTCAAACTTTTGATAACAAAAATTTATGAAATATTTTTTCAAGAGTTGATTTTTATTGGTATTCGAGAATTATTTCTTTAAGCAAATTTGTAAAAATATACTGACTTATAAACTGATTCTGCTGCATAAGAGACAAATGTTATGGCAAAGCTATGTTATGAAGAACTTTCCATACTTAATATTGACAAAAGCCATGTATTTGCTGTGCAGTCAAGCGTTTTTCTCGGGTTGTCAGTAAAAAAAACCTGACCTGGAAACCGCACACATATACAAAAAATGATCTTGATAACAGGGTCTTTCTGACCCAGCTTTATAATATACGAGTAACGTTGCAATTTACGTGTAAAACCCCTGAATGTACTTCTTTGACGGCATTCAGTATAATTCAGTAACATAATGTATGGAAGTTGAAGCGTAACATGGCACTGTTAAAAAAAATGATTTATTGTAGTTGAGCCACATGACATCATATAATAAAACTAATTATAATAACACATAGCCAATCTTTGTATTTTATGAAAATATTTAGTAATTATTTTGCCAGTTATTTTAGATAATTATTAGCAATGACCCAATGGGATTATAAAGATTTTTTAGAATTTTTCTTCATCAAGTTAATATTTTAGTCTTTTTTGCATAAATACTCAAAGAGGCGACGTAATTAAAAGCTTGAACTATATTTTCATTAAAAATTAAAATATTTGCAGAAGAGCTTTATCAAACAAAACACAATCAGTCTACCTTAGTGACCATAATAATTTCCAAAGTAATATAAAATAAACACGAATATTGGTGTTCCGCAAGGTTCCACCCCTGGTCCACCATAATCTACTAATCCTTGCAATTACAACAATTATTAATTTAATTATTGACAATTTTTTTAAGAAAGTCTATGGAAAAATAGAACTCATTTAATCCCATTTGATTCCTTTTAATTAAACTTTTATATTTAATATATATTCATACATGCAATTAATTATAAAATTATATATAAATTATATATAAATTATAAATATATAATATGAATATATTATACATGTATATTTATTATATATTTTTGAAAGGTTTTCTTTTATACCAATATTTTGGTAGTAATACAACATTAACATCTCAACATTAATACTTCTCTATAAATTATTAACACTTTAAATTAAGTATTAGAAAAAATATTTCTCTATAAAGCTTATCTCAAATTGTTGCAAATTGTAATTTTATGCCCTTAAGGCATATATTCATATAAATAATTATTGCAATTTTAATAATAAAACTTGAAGATTTTTAGAACAAATTTGGATATAAATTAAAATGCAGTTTTAAGAATTAGTTAGAGCTCTAAAATTTTGTCTTAGGAAAAAATACAGCACATAAAATTTAATTCCTACTAAGTGCAGTTTTGTAAAGCACTTACAAAAATTATTAGATTTATATATGAAAAAATAATAAATTTGTATAATATAACTTACATATTTAAGTAAATATAACATTTAGGACATTTTTCATAAATTGTGCTATATAAAATAGTTAGAAATCATTTATTTTGTGTTGGGAGAAAATAAAGCTAATAAATTGTTATTAAGTTTTACTAATAAAAATAAAATTCATTAATATTTAATATCATATGAATAATACAACGAAAATATTTTTCTTTCATAGGCTCATGATATTTTTTCATAACTTGTACTGTATCCCAAAAAAATATTACAACTCTTTTTTCGTTTTTGAAAAACATATTGAGTTTATTGAATTGTCTAAGTTTAATTTGTAGAAATTTTACTCAAACCTTATATTTATAGACGTAAATGATTTGAGAAATAGTAATTAATTGTTGAAAAAATTTGAATATTCAAAACTTTGTATAAGCAAAGAGTACGTATTTTAAATTAATATACTCAAATATTATGGGCCCACAAAAATATGTTGAATTATAAACAAACATTACATGTTGAATAAAATATACCTGTAAAGTAGTTCAATGTAATGTGTGTGAAGTTTGATATGTACAATAAAACAAAAAAAGCATTACATTTTGAAGTAATGTTCAATGTGTTTAATCTGAATGCTCTGTATTTCAAATATTTCAGGAAGTTCTTGCAACTTGCCAAAATGCCACTTACAACTAGTAATTTGATGTCGACAATTTCAACGGAAGAAAAAATCAACATCTCTTTGTTCCAGAACATTACCATATTTTTTATTTTATGTCAACTCGACAAACCATCTCTTCAAAGTAAATTTCCCTGCAACTCGATGCAAATAATTCCATTCTGTATGTAATGACTGAGAAAGCTCTTCTTGCTAAAATGACAAAAGTAAGAGATGAATGTTGGGAGGAAAAGTTGAGTTGGGAGACAAATCTCCTTGAGAAAGTTCTAGAACAGCTAATTATGATACCTGGTAATTAGCCGCATTAGTACTGCTAGACTTAATCGAATAGCTAACGTACGGTATAATAGAAATAGACAGAGGTTTCAGATTAAGGAGAAAAATATTATTGTATAAAGTATGTATATGACAAAACCATACAAGTTCACTCGCTCAAATCCTAGAAATTTTGGCACTCAAACATTCACTTCAAAAATTTCAAATCATAAAGCAAGTTGAATGACACTAATTACCAGGTGATTTTTGAAGTAACTTTTTTTGGCGCGACTAGAGTGTAAATGCGTACAAATGCAACGGAAATTGCGTTACGGCTGAACTGTACGTCATTCGCTTTCGATGAAATCATTTCAATACGGGTCGATTGTGATTAGTCGTCGTGTATCTGAATAGAGATATGTAGTTGTATGCGTACCGGCATCAAAGTTGTATGCATAATAATATCAACAAGAAAATCGACATAGATAAATAAACACTTAACAAGTTACATCGTTACAAAGCTTGATTTAATAAAAAATGCCTGAATCAGAAGAACATTTTACCTTGCCGCCGTAACTAATTATAATAAAAATAATAAAACAAATGCAGCATTTTCGCCGTGTATGAAACTGAAGTTCATTGAATAATTCTATATTATTCGTATTTTTATAAATCTTTGAAGTTATTGAAATGAAAAATATTTTTTTGGGCAAAAACAGATATTACAGCTGTTCAGATAATGAGATAATATCGCCAGCAAAAAAGTAAAAAAATTACCACCAGTCAATGAATGAAGTTGATTTTAATTACATGAAGTTTTTCAAATACAATTATTGCGTGATGAGTGAATTCGCGAGAACAATATTTGTTTGGTGTTGTTTATATAATCCACAGTGTGAACGAATATTATAGAAGTTATTAATCAGCAATTACTTCATTTCTCTAATGAGGTTTATTCTAAATACTAATTACAATGACAAACCGATCATGTTATATTTGAAGTATGACTTAATTACATTATGTTTTAAATATTATACACATTTTTATGCTATTATAATATATAATTTATAATTGTCATTAGATAAATGCGTATAATGGTTGACACTAATAAATGTGTGCATCACGAGTGTTACCATATTACTAATGAACATTATTCAAAATTGTTATATGATGTATTTATTTTTAACTTAAATGCCATCTCGTACAAAAGCAAAAAAGTTTTACTTCAATAGCGTGTGAACCTTACGCGCACTCTTTTTTTTAATTAAATGTTTCGTTACATTTCCTCCTCTAGCTTTCGCACTATAACTAGAGTGGTTCAAAGTGATTAACATTAGAGAGAAAAGCATAAGAAAAGCGCGATGCAGTGCAATTTGTGATTTGCTTATCTCGATTCAATGTCACAGAATAAAATGAATAAATTGCTAAAGGTTTAAGAAGTTTATAAGTTTATCAGTTGACTTGACACTAGTAGTTAATATAATGATACAAATAAATGGGAATAATTTAGAAATGAAGGATTCATAATTTATTAATCACCTTTCCTCTACAAACTTATCTTTAAAATTCTACAATTTTCTTGAAAACTCATTTTTGTTTATCCGATTTTATATGACTATTTTATATTAATCACAACTACTGTATTTTCATTACAATTTGAGTTTAATAATTACTAAAAATTAATAACTAATAGCTATAAATTAGCTTTTGTATTGTAAACCTTCAAAACTAATTGTAAGAATAGTATTTCTTGCATATCGCGCCGATATTTTATTCTGTAATTCTCTTCCTTTTTGATGTAACAACTAAAGCTTTTGTAGCTAATTCTGGCATAATTTATTTAATTTGAAAAAATAATTCAATCTGAACTGCTGAATACAGATTTAAATGAATAACATTTATTAATATTTTTCTAAAATTTCAATATGTAGGTACTGGGAAATAAGATATATTTTGACGATGCTCCAAATCGAATAGAAAATAGTGAAAGTAATGAAAGATTGCAGTATAAACTGGCATTGGTTTCTAAAAGGGTCATCAATTTGTCATAAAAATTTAATGGCTAATACTGATTTAATATTTATTAAATTAGTTCGGAAAGGAAATTCAATTTTAATTGCTCAATACGAGTTTTTAATTTATTTATTTAGTTATTCATGCATTTTGTTTGCACCAACAATGATACGTTTTGGAGATATTCGTTATCTAGATAGATGCACTTTCAAAAATTAAAAGATGTATTTTACAATGAAACAAATAAATGTCCTATATTTTTTATAAAATGCTGTACTCACTGTTTTCTGTATGCGTTTTTGTGGTATATAGTTTAGATTCATCAGTAGTTGTAAACTTACCTGAAACAAAAATAAATAGTTATTCTAAAATTCCACACATGAACGCTAATACTAAAAAGCAATTTGATTTCATATTAATCAAAGTAGGTTATTGTAATCATCCAAAAATCAAAAATGAAAATTTTTGCATTTCTTCACATTTTGGCATACCTTAAAAAATTGATTGTGTATGTATGTATGAATACAATTTTTCGTTTACGTTTTCGGGTGCACGGATCAACTGATTTGAATAGTTCAAAAACCATTCGATTTCTATTGATTGGAAGATAAGCTGATTAGTTTTTGGCAAAGGCAGGTCGAGCCGTTTAGGAGATTCGAGTTTTTGAGAGAACGAAGCATCCGATTCAAATGAATCGAAAAACATTCAATTCGTAATGATGGGGAGTTGTTTATTAGAATTTGGCAAAGTCAGGTTTAGCCGTTTCGGAGATACGGAGCTAAATGTGCAAGAAATTGCAGTTTTTGAGAGAAATAAGCATCTGTTTTGAATGATTCATAAAACTTTCTGCTTGTGTTGACAAAACTATTGTTTTTGGATATATTTTTTTAATTTTCAATTTTTTTTTAATATCGAAAATAATTAGCTTTTTAATTTGAATTTTGGCTAAAGTTCTAAAGCTTACTTATATACTTTAAATGAATATTTTTAACTTTGCAATTCAGTTTACATTATTCTTATAAATATTAGACAATGTCCTTCATTTTAAACTCGATTGATTGAGTTTTGTTTATTTACTTATATGTAAACATATAAATGTTAAAGTATTTATAATGATCTATTTGAAAATATTTAATTTTTCTCGCACATTTCATTACGGTACGGGAAGTTCCAGCAATTTTCTTTAAGGTCATGCACCACTAGTTTAATATTGATTTAATTTACAAAGTGCCTAATGTTACAGTAAAAAAAAAGTTTTTCTGCAAAAAA
>NW_020537797.1:0-21019 GCF_003426905.1 Ctenocephalides felis
TAAAATCAAAACAATACCCCAAGCACCATACTGGTGTATCTATTCTAGAGGATTTGGGGATCGGTATGATTTCCCAAGTTCATTGGATTATATGCACATGGTGTGTTTGGGGGTGACAAAGCGCCTAATTGCTCTCTGGATGTGCGAATTTATAGATATTCGCTTTACGGAAGAACAAAAAAGATATGAACAATTATATAATAAAGCATAGAAAGTTGCTCCCTTCGGATGTTTCCAGAGTGCCTAGAAGACTAGAGGATCACAAACATTGGAAGGCCACTGAACACATACATTTTTTGTTGGATTCTGGATGAGTAGTTTTGAGACCTGTATTGAGTAACCAATTGTTTTTTAAATTTTCTGCATTTTAGTTCAGTCATTAGAATTCTATGTGTGATCCAGAGGCATGTCTCCACTGAAATAGTATGGCAGAGGACTTGTTTAAAACTTTTTGTCATTAATTATTCTGATTCATATGAATCAGATAGATTAACATTTAATGTTCATAATATAATCCATTTAGCTGATGAAGTCAAGAAGTTTGGTTGTTCATTAGACAAATTTAGTTGTTTTCCATTTGAAAATTATTTCATAAGTGTGGAAAATAAGATTCAAGTTTCACTCAAGCCCTTGCAACAATTAGTAAACAGAATGTGGGAAGAAACAACTAATAAAAGCAGAAGTGAATTTATTCAAATCAAGAGTTTTCCAGTAATACACCGGACAAAAACATTAGAAATAGAGAAGATTTAATTTAAAAAAAAATTCTATAAGTAATATAGCTTCAAATAACTGTTGTTTAACAACCGAGAATAAAATAGTTTTAATAAATAAAATTTGTCATGTTGATAAAATATTGTGTTCGGAAGCGACGATGACAAAATCATTATTTTTAAAACCATTCGACTCGAAACTATTCAATATTCATGTTTTTGACCCAAAAATTATGAATGATGTGACAATATCTGTGAAGGAAATAAAACAAAAATGTGTAACTCTGCCATATGCAACTGAATCCAATTATGTGGCTATTCCTTACTGCATCAAATTTGTATTTATGGAACTAATAGTTCTTATAGCTTTATGCAAATATATTTGTAATAATGCTGAAACGTAAGGAATTATAATATTTTCTTATAAAAATTCATGATTTTTATTGATATGTATAGCGTATTATTAAAATTACATATATAATTTTATTTGAAAACTATTTCTTCGTTTCTATTATTATAGTTTTTATTTTTCTAGCATTCTTAAATAAAATGGCGAGAGCTGTGAGGAATTTCACGCTAGTGAGTGAAATATCGAAAGAGATACTGATAATATTAACAGACTGCCACACCGAGTCCCATTGGGAAGATAGGCTTGTGTAAGTAATTTAAGTCCACTTTTTATTCTTCAGGACATGTGTATAATTAGAACATTCTTATTATTATAACTCGAGTGCAAAATCGAGACCAACGAAATTAGGAGATGTTTCGGTGACATCGTTTCTTTGTCACACGGTTTTGTTGTGTGGGGTGTCGGAGCATAACAAAGGTATATATTTCTTTTTATGTATAATATACATATATATACACATATATATACACACACATATATATATATATATATATATACATGTATACATTGGTATAATTAAGGGATTTTTCATTATAATTTTTCTTTATAATAGGTTACAAAATGAAGGGCGTTAGTCTATGCTTCGACACGATAAAATTGCTGTATCAAAAGGAGGAGCGTGTATTATCGCTCCTGCCGGTTCTTTATGAAGATAGTGGAAACGTGGAGGAATACTTCCTACATTTTTTAAAGATCAAGAAATAAGATTTTATAGTTACAAAGAGGTAATGTTAAATTTTTATAATAATACATAAATACATAGCAATCAGCTATTATAATATTATTAATTATTATTTTAGTCCACAGACGATGCGAGTTGGGGCGACGGCAGGGGAAACAGCCGCGGCGGCGTAGAAAACAACCGCGGCGGCATAGAAAACAACCGAGGCGGCATAGAAAACAACCGCGTCGGTAGAGGAAACAACGGCGTCGGTAGAGGAAACAACGGCGTCGGTAGAGGAAACAACGGCGGCAGTAGAGGAAACAACGGCGGCGGTAGAGGAAACAACGGCGGCGGTCGCGTCAAGCAACGCGGTGGCCGCGGAAATTACCGCGCAGACAACCGCGGCGGCCGCGGAAGCAACCACGGTGGGCAAAGAAACCATCGCGGCGGCCAGGACGGTAATGATAGGATAGGAACTCCAATTCCAATGGTAAATAACATCCATGACTGTACAATATGTTAAAATTAAATTTAAGTAAGAAATTATTTCTGAAATAAAAAGATTCATATTCAAGTGTAAATTTTATTTTTGTCTATCTTGTATACTTGTATTTTTTTCAGGGGTTGTATATATATTTTCAAAATGACTTTGTTTAGCATTCTATTCTATAACTAGCTGTAAGTGGAATTCTGTCTTAAGGCAATTAAGGCATCGTGCCTTAAGGCAAATTGCTGAAACTTCCCGTACCAAAAATTATTTTTTTTTAAAAACGATTAACATTTTTGAAAAAAATTTACTTCGAAAAAATAAGATTTTTGAGAAACTATAAATTGGACAAAAAATTACTTTTTTTTGAAAAAAAAATTTTTTTAAAAAAAAAAAAATTTAAATTTCTTTTTTTTTTGAAAAAAAAATGTTTTCTTTGTTTTGACATATTTTGGAAGATCTGACCTTTTTTCAAAGCAATCGTACTGCTTTAACTGCATAAAGACGA
Organism: Ctenocephalides felis; assembly: GCF_003426905.1. Lineage (NCBI taxonomy): Eukaryota > Metazoa > Arthropoda > Insecta > Siphonaptera > Pulicidae > Ctenocephalides > Ctenocephalides felis. The sequence continues at coordinate 2,782 of NW_020537797.1, forward strand.
AATATCAAAGCGCGTAAGCGCCGCGTCGCCGTCTAACGCGTAAACATTGGTACGGAACCCATAGGAATGTAAACAAAATTCATACTTATTGTTAAAATCTCTATAAAATATTTGATAATTTGATGTGCATATGTCTAATGATCATTTTTGACCGCCAAATGGCATTTTTTTTTACTTTTTTCATTAGATCTCCGAAACCGCTAGACCTGCCTTTATGAAAATTTGGTCAATTCTTCATCTTGTCAATACAAGTAAAATGTTTTTTGACTTATTCAAATTGGACACTCCGTTCTCTTAAAAACTGAGTTACCGTTTTCGGCACTTTTTGCCCCGTATCTTTGGAACGGCTAGACCTGTCTTTGCCAAAAACTAATCAGCACGTCTCCTTATCAATACGAATCGAATGTTTTTTGAATTATTCAAATCGGTTGATCCGTGTTCCCGAAATCGTCGACGAAAATTTGTATCCGCACATACATACACACACGCACATACATACATACATACACACACACACACACACACACACACACACATACATCCATTTTTTCTAAGGTATGCCAAAATGTTCAGAAACCTCTGAAACGCAAAGATATATAAAAATTTTCATTTTCGATTTTTTTGCGATTACTATAACTATCCCTACGGGAAGTTAATAACTAATATATCATGTATAATTTCAAGCGCACTATATATGCTGCAAGCATTGTTATGAAGTTTCAAGCCTTTCCATACATTCTCAGAAAAATCTGGGCAAAAGACAAATCAAGTCTTATATCATTTGACACTCTTCAACTTACAATTGTAGAATCAATATTAATTAATATATATGATACATAGCTTGGATGTTTGACTTACAACTAATTGATTTTATTATTTTCACATTTGGCACAAAAATGTCAACTACCTGGAACATTATTTACGCATTTGGTTTTGAAGAAAATGTAAATCAGTGCCCACACTAATAAATAATCGCGCCAAAATTTAATTTTGTGTAGTTGCAAGGATCGCAATTGCATTTCGTATTTCTTTCCAGTTTTGATCGTCGCAACAGTTGCAGGTATTTGTTTAAAGATAAGTTTACGTAGTTAAATTTTAAATAAGTGAAGATGGAGGTAAGATATCTTAAAAATGAATTTCAATTATTTAATTTAAATAATTTTATTTTAATTTAATTTTTTTTATTTTAATTTAAATATTTGAATTAATTAGTTATAGTAATAACTATAAATATATAGTAATAAATAAATTTCAAAATTGGTACCATTATATTTAATAGTGTTCATGGGATATAGTGATTTTTAAAAAGAGGGTTCATGCGGACACGTGCCCTCATCATGGGCAGTAAATGAGGAAAAGACTATGTAATCATGATCAGGAAATGTAGCAGGCTATAAACTAAATAAGATGCTGAAGGCGTGCGAGCCTCCTTCGTTTAGAGATTACTCTGAATTGGAGGCTAAGTTTATGAGAAGCACCACCGATTATAGAAACGTGAAGAAGTATGTAAAAAGAACTCAAAATCAATCGTGTATTGAGAGCTCCGACGATAACACTCTGAGCTCTATCTCTACGAGGCATCAGCTTCACAGATTCAATCTGTGAAAAAAAAACTAACTTTATGTTACCTATTAAGACGAATGAAGAATTAGACGATTTAGAAGAAAAGCTGAAAAATATTTTCTATAGTTAATGTTTCTATAGCTAATATGCAATGTATTTAATAAGTTTTTTTTACAGTCAATTCAGCTAACTCTGACTGGCAGAACAAACAAGAAGCAATTGATTACATCAATGCTAAGAAAATGTATGAGCAAAGACCTTACAACTTTGTTTTCAAGTGTGGGTCGAAAGGGTAAGAGAAACCCTCGAAAAAGTAAATTTGATTCCTGTTCAATTATTTCATCTACACACATTATCTTTTCATTAGGGAGCAATATATGACAATTGACGAATATATTTTATATCCATTTATTTTAACAAAATCAATCTTGGAATTTTTTATGTATTACAATATCATTTGGATCTACATTTGATTTATCATGAAATTGTTCGAGTAGTCTGCATGATACTTGTTGCAAAAGGCTTTGCTGGTCCTCGTATCAATTTTAGTAACTGTCCCAAATAACTCTCAAATGGAAAACAGCCGTACTGGTCAACAATGATTTCTTCCCTTACTGCATCATTTATCATGTGAAAAATACGATGAGTATTATATACAAGCATGCATTCTCCATATAGTTTTACCAATCGCGAACAAAATTTTTCGATCAATACCAATGCCTGATCCCATAATTTTATATTAGAGTTTCTGAACATACAATTCTCATAGCAGCATGAAAGTTAAAAAAAAAAAATTATATAGCGTTCTGGGCAGGTAAGTTTTTAAGACTGCATATAGCATGAAAAATCTAAACTCTGTCGCCTTCTATTTTTCTAGATCCTTAAATCCACGAGGTTTCAAAATACAAGATATAATAGTGTGACTTAGAGCGCATGACAGACTCCGATTTTTTACCCAAGAATTCAATAGTGAAATGAAAGAAAATGTTTTATCCAAGAATTCGTATGAAATTGAAAAAATAGTGGTGCACATGTGGAAGACATTCCTTTTTCCGAAATTTAAAAACCGTATATATTATATAAAAAATAAAATATTCAACTTGAATTTACATGGTACAAGCAACGACATGAAGAAGCATACTTAGATAAAATATGGATCGAAAATTTGAACATTACAAACAATGAAACGTATATGGAACTAAAAAATATAAATGAAGTATTTTCGTTTCTAGTAAAGAAATAAAAATTTAACCAATTACAAAATGCGCAGTCTCTTGTATGTTCAAAAATAAATCTTATGCAACGTTAAATATGTATAGCTTTAATATAGTGGCAAAATAAAAAAAATGGAACTAAAATTATAAGAAACATGTTTTACTTTTATTATAGCGATAGTATGTGCTATTAGTAACTATAATTATATTATTAATGATTCATATAATTTTACATTCATTTTAAAGTTATCATATTGAATGTATTGTAGAAATGTATTCAAGCGTTTGTAGTTTTCCAATTGTAAGTTTAGAGAAAAACAAAGAAAATTTTATTATATCTTACAAGTTTATCCTTCAAGTTACATGTGTTGATCGTTGAATATTTAAAATTGGTTAAATATAGCCCTTTGCATTAAAAACTGATTATTCTCTTCAAGAATTTCTTAATATTTGCAAATATCAATACAAATTTTTAATATCGATTTCGAGTGCGAATCGATTTTACTCTATATTACTTTTTCTTTATATAATATCCAGACTGCATAACATGTTTCAATTTCCTTTTTATATCAATTTAACAAACTTAGTAGATACATATACATAAGTGATTTGGTAAAGATTGGGAAGGTCCCAAAATTTTACAATCACAATTGAATTGGACAAATCAATCTTCACGACCTTGAATAATTTATATAAGTATTGAAATATCTTCGTTTGCTAATAGATTATAGCATTTTATACATGGTTACGATTTGCGTACAAATTAAACCAAACCTCTTGATTTGAACCTTTGAGCGAATATTATTTATTGTGATGTCACTTCCTTCTTCGACTAAACTAAGGTCAGTTATACCATTTGATCCATGATTAAGAAATCCGTACAAATTAAAACGATGCTCCTGATTAATTATGCATGGCGATGAAGAATCTTCAAGCTAATACTATTTATTGTGATAGCACCTTTTATAAATATCTCAAAATTATTAAATGTGTCAAAATTCCTTCTGCGACTGAATTATAGATATCATTTTATTTAACATTTGGTATTTATCCTCGAAGAAAAATAATCTAGTAGCCAAATAGATCCAAAATTAAATAAAAAAAAGGTTGAAGTATGAAGTATGAAGTATTCATACTTTGCATCAGCTTCAAATTTGATATTTGGTTAATAATGTAAATCCAGGACGGTTTCTTCTATTTGGTTGAAAACTACTTTGAGTAGTTCACAAGTATGAAGACGTGAATGTCTTTGGCTGGATTGGAACTAACTTCTATTTGGATGTTTCAAATAGTTTGGCACAATAAAACCATCAAATCATTGCCATCACAATGATGGTTATAAATCAAATTTCCTTTTTCATTGTCATGTGTGATTTTTCAACAAATAGACCAAGAAAATTGTAATGTAAATAAATCATAATTAGTGACACTATCGAAATCAAAATTGTATATGAAATACCGTGTATTATACACTAAATCCTCGTGTTATGCATTTATCTCAATCAAAGTTAATTCCTTCCATGACATGTTATATGCTCATGTTATTTTACGTAGGAGCAAACCTATGCTCTCTTCAAATATTCATATCGTCTGTCATATTGAAATAAATGAGTAATTATAGTAAATATTAATCATATTGCTTACTATCTTGTTTCACTTACAAAAATACTTAATTGTTCTGGTTCCAATAAATTCGCAATTTCGTTATTATATAATATTATAGTTAGTTATTGTTGAACCTCAATAACAGTGCTTTGACTTCAATTCATTCATTATCTCTTGTTTCATGTACGTGATAATTTTTCATTCCATTTATAATACTCCTATTGCCATAATCTATCATCTGAACATTTCCTATTATTTTCTTTATTATTAATTTTATTTTCTTTTCTTAATTATTTATTTTAGTTCCAAATTTGTTTTGTCAGCATTCAACAGATAAAGTTTTTTCGTGACTGCTAAATATTTTAACTAATTTTACATATTCAAAGACTATATCACATATTATTAACTTCCCGTAGGGTAAGTTATAGTAATCGTCCAAAAATCGAAATCAAAAATTTTTACATTTCTCGAAGTTTTGAAGGTTTCTGAACATTTTGGCATACTTCAGAAAAAATGGATGTGTGTGTGTGTGTGTGTGTGTGTGTTTTGTATGTCCGCTTTTTTTCGTCCACGTTTTCGGGCGCACGGATCAACCGATTTGAATGGTTTAAAAAACATTCGATTCCTATTGATAGGGAGATGTGCTGATTAGTTTTTGGCAAAGGCAGGTCCAGCCGTTACGGAGATATGGAGCAAAAAGTGCAAATAATAGAAAGCGAGTTTTTGAGAGAACGGATCAACCGATTTGAATAGTTTGAAAAACATTCGATTCCTATTGATAGGGAGATGTGCTGATTAGTTTTTGGCAAAGGTAGGCCCAGAGGTTTCGGAGATACAGAGCTAAATTTAAAAAAAATGGCAGTTTTTGAGAGAACTAAGCGTCCGATTTAAATGATTCAAAGAACTTTCTGCTTGTTTCAACAAAATAATTGATTTTGGAAAAAAAAAATTTTTGTTTCTAATTTTTTTTTCAAAAAATTTTTTTTGTAATTTTGGACTTAAAATTCAAAAAATCACCCAGGCTAAGCACAGTCTAAGCGCCACTCTGGTACAAATGTTTACGCAAGTGCGTTTAGACTGTTTATGTACTGGAGCACTTTTCCAATTTTGTGAAAACTATTGAAAAATGTGAAAATGCCGCCAAGCTAAGCACAGTATAAGTGAAAATGTCGCACAGAATTATTTGCAAATGCGTTTAGACTGTGACTATGCGGGAGCACTTTTTCAATTTTGTGTAAATTTCGGAGATCTAGTAAAAAAAACTAAAAAAAAATAACATTTGGCGGTCAACAATAATCATTAGACATTAGACATATGCATATCAAATTATCAGATATTTTATAGAGATTTTAACAATAAGTATAAGTTTTGTTAACATTCCTATGGGTTCCGTACCAGTGTTTATCCGTTAGACGACGACGCGGCGCTTACGCGCTTCGATATTCAGTCTCTATGCATTTAAAGCAGTACGATTGCTTTGAAAAAAAGTTCAGAATTTCCAAAATATTTCAAAATAAATTTTTCAACAAAAAGTAAGTTTCTGTCAAAAATTTATAGTTTCTCAAAAATCAATTTTATCAGAGTAAATTTTTTTCAAAAATGTTAATCTTTTTAAAAAAAAATAATTTCTGGTACGGGAAGTTCCAGCAATTTGCCTTAAGGCACGATGCCATGCGCCCCACTAGTTTAGATTTATTATCACAACATTGATGTCGAAAAAAATCACTATTCAAGAAAACTACCGACAAATTTACAATACATTACATTCTGATTTACTAACGCGTTTTTTTTAACTTCCCGTAGGGTAAGTTATAGTAATCGTCCAAAAATCGAAATCAAAAATTTTCACATTTCTCGACGTTTTGAAGGTTTCTGAACATTTTGGCATACTTCAGAAAAAATGGATGTGTGTGTGTGTGTTTTGTATGTCCGCTTTTTTTCGTCCACGTTTTCGGGCGCACGGATCAACCGATTTCAATGGTTTAAAAAACATTCGATTTTTATTGATAGGGAGATGTGCTGATTAGTTTTTGGCAAAGGCAGGTCCAGCCGTTACGGAGATATGGAGCAAAGAGTGCAGAAAATAGAAAGCGAGTTTTTGAGAGAACGGATCAACCGATTTGAATGGTTTAAAAAACATTCGATTCCTATTGATAGGGAGATGTGCTGATTAGTTTTTGGCAAAGATAGGCCCAGCGGTTTCAGAGATACAGAGCGAAATGTTAAAAAAAATGGCAGTTTTTGAGAGAACTAAGCGTCCGATTTAAATGATTCAAAGAACTTTTTGCTTGTTTCAACAAAATAATTGATTTTGGAAAAAAAAATTTTTTGTTTTGAATTTTTTTTTCAAAAAAATTTTTTTGTAATTTTGGATTAAAAATTCAAAAAATCACCCAGGCTAAGCACAGTCTAAGCGCCACTCTGGTACAAATGTTTACGCAAGTGCGTTTAGACTGTTTATGTACTGGAGCACTCTTCCAATTTTGTGAAAATCATTGAAAAATGTGAAAATGCCGCCAAGCTAAGCATAGTATAAGTGAAAAAGTCGCACAGAATTATTTGCAAATGCGTTTAGACTGTGACTATGCGGGAGTACTTTTTCAATTTTGTGTAAATTTGGCCACTATTTTTTTTTTTTTGAAATTTGATTCGAAATGAAATGACGATTGTTAATGTTCTGGAGATGATAAATTGATTTATTTATAATTAACTTTGCGTAGGGTAAGATATAGTAATCGCAAAAAAATCGAAAATGAAATTTTTTATATATCTTTACGTTTCAAAGGTTTCTGAATATGTTGGCATACCTTAGAGAAAATTGATGTATGTGTGTGTGTGTGCGTACAAGATGAACACTTATCAAATCTTCATGAAAATAGGTCTAGCGGTTTCGGAGATCTAGTAAAAAAAAACTAAAAAAAATACCATTTGGCGGTCAACAATAATCATTAGACATTAGACATATGCACATCAAATTATCAGATATTTTATAGAGATTTTAACAATAAGTATAAATTTTGTTTACATTCCTATAGGTTCCGTACCAATGTTTATCCGTTAGACGGCGACGCGGCGCTTACGCGCTTCGATATTTAGTCTCTATGCATTTAAAGCAGTAGAATTGCTTTGAAAAAAAGTTCAAAATTTCCAAAATATTTAGAAATAAATTTTTCAACAAAAAGTCAGTTTTTGTCAAAAATTTATAGTTTTTCAAAAATCTATTTTTTCAGAGTAATTTTTTTTCAAAAATGTTAATCTTATTAAAAAAAAATAATTTTTGGTACGGGAAGTTCCAGCAATTTGCCTTAAGGCACGATGCCATGCGCCCCACTAGTTAGATTTATTTTCGCTTAACAAGAAACTCATGAGCAAATAAAATTATATGTAACATAGTAGCACACGTAACTAAACAGCTCAATATCATCCGGACGATTTAAAAAACTAGCTGTAGGTAAGTGGAATTCTGTCTTAAGGCAATTAGGGCATCGTGCCTTAAGGCAAATTGCTGGAACATCCCGTACCAAAAATTATTATTTTTTTGAAAACGATTAACACTTTTGAAAAAAATTTACATCAAAAAATTAGATTTTTGAGAAACTATACATTTGACAAAAAATTACTTTTTTTTGAAAAAAAAAATTTTATTTGAAAAAAAATTTTTTTTGAAAACGAAAAATTTTTTTGAAAAAAAAATGTTTTCTTCATTTTGACATATTGTGGAAATTCTGAACTTTTTAACTTCCCGTAGGGATAGTTATAGTAATCGCAAAAAAATCGAAAATGAAAATTTTTATATATCTTTGCGTTTCAGAGGTTTCTGAACATTTTGGCATACCTTAGAAAAAATGGATGTATGTGTGTGTGTGTGTGTGTGTGTGTGTGTGTGTGTATGTATGTATGTATGTGCGTGTGTGTATGTATGTGCGGATACAAATTTTCGTCGACGATTTCGGGAACACGGATCAACCGATTTGAATAATTCAAAAAACATTCGATTCGTATTGATAAGGAGACGTGCTGATTAGTTTTTGGCAAAGACAGGTCTAGCCGTTCCAAAGATACGGGGCAAAAAGTGCCGAAAACGGTAACTCAGTTTTTAAGAGAACGGAGTGTCCAATTTGAGTAAGTCAAAAAACATTTTACTTGTATTGACAAGATGAAGAATTGACCAAATTTTCATAAAGGCAGGTCTAGCGGTTTCGGAGATCTAATGAAAAAAGTAAAAAAAAAATGCCATTTGGCGGTCAAAAATGATCATTAGACATATGCACATCAAATTATCAGATATTTTATAGAGATTTTAACAATAAGTATGAATTTTGTTTACATTCCTATGGGTTCCGTACCAATGTTTACGCGTTAGACGGCGACGCGGCGCTTACGCGCTTTGATATTTCGTCTTTATGCAGTTAAAGCAGTACGATTGCTTTGAAAAAAGGTCAGATCTTCCAAAATATGTCAAAATAAAGAAAACATTTTTTTTTTTCAAAAAAAAAAGAAATTTAAATTTTTTTTTTTTTTAAAAAATTTTTTTTTCAAAAAAAAGTAATTTTTTGTCCAATTTATAGTTTCTCAAAAATCTTATTTTTTCGAAGTAAATTTTTTTCAAAAATGTTAATCGTTTTTAAAAAAAAATAATTTTTGGTACGGGAAGTTTCAGCAATTTGCCTTAAGGCACGATGCCTTAATTGCCTTAAGACAGAATTCCACTTACAGCTAGTTTCCAAATAAATGCATTGAAATTCCTTTAATTTGCTCCAGCACTGTGGGCTTTGTTAAATTTTTTGAATACCAAGAATAAATTTACTATTTATTAATTAACTTCCCGTAGGGTAAGTTATAGTAATCGTCCAAAAATCGAAATCAAAAATTTTTACATTTCTCGACGATTTGAAGGTTTCTGAACATTTTGGCATACTTCAGAAAAAATGGATGTGTGTGTGTGTGTGTGTGTGTGTGTGTGTGTGTGTTTTGTATGTCCGCTTTTTTTCGTCCACGTTTTCGGGCGCACGGATCAACCGATTTGAATGGTTTAAAAAACATTCGATTCCTATTGATAGGGAGATGTGCTGATTAGTTTTTGGCAAAGGCAGGTCCAGCCGTTACGGAGATATGGAGCAAAGAGTGCAAAAAATAGAAAGCGAGTTTTTGAGAGAACGGATCAACCGATTTGAATGGTTTGAAAAACATTCGATTCCTATTGATAGGGAGATGTGCTGATTAGTTTTTGGCAAAGGTAGGCCCATAGGTTTCGGAGATACAGAGCTAAATTTAAAATAAATGGCTGTTTTTGAGAGAACTAAGCGTCCGATTTAAATGATTCAAAGAACTTTCTGCTTTTTTCAACAAAATAATTGATTTTGGAAAAAAAATTTTTTGTTTCTAATTTTTTTTTCAAAAATTTTTTTTTGTAATTTTGGATTAAAAATTCAAAAAATCACCCAAGCTAAGCACAGTCTAAGCGCCACTCTGGTACAAATGTTTACCCAAGTGCGTTTAGACTGTTTGTGTACTGGAGCACTTTTCCAATTTTGTGAAAATTATTGAAAAATGTGAAAATGCCGCCAAGCTGAGCACAGTATAAGTGAAAATGTCGCACAGAATTATTTGCAAATGCGTTTAGACTGTGACTATGCGGGAGCACTTTTTCAATTTTGTGGAAATTTGGAGATGATAAATTGATTTATTTATAATTAACTTTCCGTAGGGTAAGTTATAGTAATCGCACAAAAATCGAAAATGAAAATTTTTATATATCTTCACGTTTCAGAGGTTGGAGAAAATTGATGTATGTGTGTGTGTGTGTGCGTGCATGTGTGTGTGTTCGGATACAAATTTTCGTCGACGATTTCGGGAACGCGGATGAAGCAATTTGAATAATTCAAAAAACATTCTAGCCGTTCCGAAGATATGGGGCAAAAAGGGCCAAAAACGGTAACTCAGTTTTTAAGAGAACGGAGCGTCCGATTTGTATAGTTCAAAAAACATTTTACTTGTATTAACAAGATGAAGATTTGATCAAATTTTCATGTAGATAGGTCTAGCGGTTTCGGAGATCTAGTAAAAAAAACTAAAAAAAAATAACATTTGGCGGTCAACAATAATCATTAGACATTAGACATATGCATATCAAATTATCAGATATTTTATTGAGATTTTAACAATAAGTATAAGTTTTGTTTACATTCCTATGGGTTCCGTACCATTGTTTTTCCGTTAGACAGCGACGCGGCGCTTACGCGCTTTATATTTTGTCTCTATGCAGTTAAAGCATTATGATTGCTTTGAAAAAAAGTTCAGATCTTCCAAAATATATCAAAATAAAGATAACATTTTTTCCAAAAAAAAATTTTTATAAAAAAAATTGTTTAAAAATTTTTTTTAAAAAAAAATTTTTTTTTCAAAAAAAAGTAATTTTTTGTCCAATTTAAAATTTCTAAAAAATCTTATTTTTTCGAAGTAAAATTTTTTCAAAAATGTTAATCGTTTTTAAAAAAATAATAATTTTTGGCACGGGAAGTTCCAGCAATTTGCCTTAAGGCACGATGCCTTAATTGCCATAAGACAGAATTCCACTTACAGCTAGTTTTCAAAGCAATCGTACTGCTTGAACTGCATAGAGACGAAATGTCAACGCGCGCGAGTGCCGCGCCGCCGTCTAACGCATAAGCATTGGTACGGAACCCATAAAAATGTAAAAAAAATATACTTATTGTTAAAATCTCTATAAAATATCTGATAATTTGATGTGCATATGTCTAATGATCATTTTTAACCGCCGAATGACATTTTTTTTACTTTTTTCGTTAGATCTCCGAAACCGCTAGACCTGCCTTCATGAAAATTTGATCAGTTCTTCATCTTGTCAATACAAGTAAAATGTTTTTTGAATTATTCAAATCGGACGCTCCGTTCTCTTAAAAACTGAGTTACCGTTTTCGGCACTTTTTGCCCCGTATCTTTGGAACGGCTAGATCTGCCTTCGCCAAAAACTAATCAGCACGTCTCCTTATCAATACGAATCGAATGTTTTTTGAATTATTCAAATCGGTTGATCCGTGTTCCCGAAATCGTCGACGAAAATTTGTATCCGCACACACATACATACTACGCACACACACACACACATTTACACACAAACCTTATAATTTTGTATTAATATCAGCAATAATACGGAAGAAGAGATATAATTTATTTCCATGTAAAAACTATGTTCAAATTTACAATTGTGGGGATCGTGGAGATTGTGCTGCAGTGAATAAATTTTATTAATGTTTTCAAGTCATATGTCGAAAAGGATTTTTTAAATTAATATTAGATTCTTGGGCTGGTCAAACGTACAAAGTATCATCCTCATAATAGTAAATTTGAACATAGTTTTTAATTGGAAATAAATTATAACTCTTCTTCCGTATTATTGCTGATATTAATACAAAATTATAAGGTTTCAGGAATCACTTAACATTTATATGATCGTAAGTTTCATAAGTAATATCAAAATAAAAATTTACCGGTATTACGCAGGACTTTATTATAGAATATTTAGCGAAAAATATAAAATTAATTGAAAAATCAAATAAATTTTGATATTATTTACACGTGAAATTATAAATATCAAATAAAAAAAAATATATCTGAATCGGGAATTGAACCCCGGAGCAAAAATTAGAATTCCACGACGATAGCCACTCGGCCAATCTGCTGTTGATAAGGAAAAACATCGCAAGCTATGCATGCCGCGCGCTGCTACAATGCAAACTTTAATTAATTTTTATAATTAACACTAAACATACCATAACGGGTCAAATGACCCATTTTGAACTTTTGCATTGAAATTGCACGTATAATTTCATTGCGTTTGCACATTTGACTTGATGACTTTTTTTAAGTAATTAAAGTACAGTTATAAACAATTTTTTTTTCTTGTTTTGTTTTGTTTATTCTGAGTTATCCTTCTTGTATACCGATATCTACCACAATGGGTCATTTGACCCGGAGAGAATTTTTTGGTTTATAAGATTGTCGAGTCATATTTGAAGTCAGTAAGTTTCACATTCTTCTAAACACTGTTGCGTAAACGAAAATAGCTCAGAATAATTTCAAGAAAATATCAAATTTTAGACTGAAAATAGCTTTTTATTGTTAGAAAAGGTGGCAGAAATTGAAAGTCTTGGATAGTACCTAGCTTATATTTTATTATGATAGCTATAGTAATACAGGTTATTTTTTACCCAGAAAAATGTCGAAGCAAACAAGACATTACAAGTTCTTAGAATATATAAATAATATTGGCAAAGAGTTTTCAGAAATTAGTGAAGATGAATTTTCTGAAAATGAAGATATGTTGGTTGAAAATAAAAATGAGTTTGATTCAACAGATACCGACGATAAAAAAACAATGATAAACGTTTACCTGAAACTGTTTCATATTACAATAAAACCAAATTTAGTGTAGACATGACCGATCAAATGGTGAGGAAATTTAGTACAAAATCCAAGTCTTGCAGATGGCCTCTCCAAGTTTTTTTCAATATCCTTGATTTAGCTGGCATAAATGCCTGGATTTCGTACAAGCAAATGACAGGAAAAAGTATCTCGCGACAAGATTTTTTACTCAAGCTAGCAGAAGAACTTGGCGCCGATTTTCGAGAAGTCCGTGAACAACCAAAACAAGAAAAAAATACGAAAATATCGTTGCCTAAGTCTACTACAGATTATTATAAATGTATGATATGTCAAATAGGATGCTGTAAAGAAAATAAAACCAACAAAATTTTCTCTAAATGTAAAAAATATGTTTGCGGAAAATGTACTATGATACGATTAACTATGAATTAAATTTTTTTATTTTTGCTTTTGTAATAGAAATGCTCAACATACATTTTGTTTAATTATAATAAATTTAATTTTCATTTTTATTCCTTCCTAACATCCATATTTCATACATTTAAGAATGAAACATTGAGTCGGGTCAATTGACCCGCTATGGTAGAATTAGGTATATATTAAGTCTTGGTATGATTAGTGTTAAACCGCTTTTCATAGGCCTCTAATATTTTACCACAGTCAGTTTGGGCATCAAATCTACCATTGTGCCAAGTTTCATCAAAATCCGAGACGAGCAACGCGCGGGTTCTCCTTTTAAGGTATGCCAAAATATTCAGAAACCTCTGAAACGTAAAGATATATAAAAATTTTCATTTTCGATTTTTTTGCGATTACTATAACTTGCCCTACGGGAAGTTAATAATCAAAAAATGACACATTCTAACAATTTTCTAGATTTACCAAAACACGCGTGGACATGTAGTGGATTGGCATGCAACACTCTACCAAATAGAAATAAGAAATTTGAAAAAAAAAAACAATTTTAAATTTAATATATTTACCAGAAAGTAAATATCTTTCAGCTTATGTTTTCAATACAAAAGCTTTATATTTTTTAAATTCAAGATGTATAACTTGATGTTGCCTTCTACAATTCTAGTATTCTATTGATATGTTTTGGATTTTGAGTTCTCTACATGGTGCACCACTAGTACTACAACCTGGTAATACTTTAATTGCAAGTATTACCTTGATAAGATTTTCATTTAAAAAATTGTCACAAGAGTATTGTTTCACTCATCTTCAGTTGAATTTTGGACAAATAATGAAATTGTTCGCGCCAAACACGCAGCCTAGATAGGATGTCTTAATTTACGATAAGGAGGACAAATGTGGACATATACTTTGTTCGTGGGCTCTCAATGCCCAGAAAACAAACTACTTCTCCATTGAAGGTTCATAAAATAATTAAGGGGTGTAAGCCCCTTCCTGATACTGTAAAATACGAAAATTGTCACGGGGAGATGTGTAGCTACATCTTCAAATTATAAACTAATAAAAGTATGTGAAGCGAGGGCAGAGTTCAAATCCTGTGTTGATAGTGAACAGGAGAAAAACGAACAAATAGAGGATAGCCCCAATATAGAGAAAGGTACATTATTTAATATCTTTATATCATATCATTCAACAAAACATTCATGTTAATATTTATTGCAGAAGTGATATGTGAAATTGAACATGGAGAAGTAGAGGAGAGTCCCAATATGGAGATGAGTACATTATTTGAAATTTATATATTTAAACTATTTATTAAAATCTTTTAAATTCCAATAAACAAATTCATTCGTCTCAATATATATGTCGCAGAGTAAGTTGGATAGTATCATGAACACTCTATCCAAATTATCAAATTCAAATCAATTATAAAATTAATGAAATGAAGGAAGACATAAGGGAGCTGTTGTTATATCAGAGATATTCCGGTCACAGGTAATTATGCACCGCGAGATTTTTTTTGAGTGATCTTTTTTATTTTAATAAATTTAATTCGAAAGAAAATTGGAGCACCCCTAAGCGACAAAGAATGTTTCTAAAACCATCAATTAGATTTACACCAGTTTCTCGCAAAGGTTTATGCATCTGAAAATTACAATAATATTATTTACTTGTATTTTTAAAAACAAACTATTGCAGAGTGTCAAACAAAAACGCTGCAATGCCATGACACCTCAAATCCATAAGATGTATTACACATCAAAAATTTTGATACAATGCGAAAAATTAATAAACAAAATACAAATTTACGGGACAAATTTCAGCAAAGCATCAAATGTGCAAGCAACGTTAAATTTAAGGGCAAGTCATAAAATGCCAATTGAGAGAACATACAAAAAAAACGAATGGAAGAAAGTTCACATTTGAAGATAAAATTCTCGCATTGACATGTTATAAAAATGTCGCCAAAGGCCTGCTATTTCTGGAGGCAAATATTTATATTGCCGAGTCTTCAAACTCTTAAGAAATTTACTGTCGCATATCCCATTACATGTTGGAATTAACGATAAGCTTTTCCAATCATTAGAAGCTGCTATCTCTCGCAAAAAAGATATTTGCAGCAAATATTGTATATTTATGTTCGACGAGATATCTTTATCTTCTGATTTATCATACCATCAGGAAAAAGATCATTCTGATCATATAATAGAGTTCGAACAACACGCAAATGGCAGAAAGCTTTTACTTGCAGATCATGCACGAGTTTTTATGTTGAAGCAAATTAAAGATCGATGGAAGCAGCCTGTTGCTTTGTACTTTTCAGTTGGTGGAGTCAATAGTTCAGATTTAAAAAGTCTCATTGTTGATATCTCTCGAAAAATATTTAGTATTGATTTAAAAATTTAGCCACAGTTTGAGACCAATAGTCCGCAAACTGTAAAGCTATTAATATGTTATTGAAAAACACCGAACACGACTATAAAACTAAAAAGCGAGACTGGGACAAAGTGAGTTTTGAAATTGATGGGCACGAAATAATTCCGTTGTTTGACCCTCCGCATTTATTAAAATGCATGCGCAATAATTTTGCAAAAATGTAACCTAAAGTAAACAAACTTAGATGAGAAGGAATATGAGCCTTCCTGGTAAGATATTGTAAGCTATTATGACTATGATGAAAATTGCAGATTCTTCCGGAGATGTTCTTCATTAACTGAACATCATCTCGATTAAAATAAGATGAAGAGGATGAAATTCAGCCTTGCAGCTCAAGTTTTTTCCCAACGCAATGAGGATGGTCTACAGAACTCCCGTTACTTGGAAGCCAATGGAAGTTCTACAACATTTGGAACTGGAGAATTCTTGATTTTTATGGATTGTTTATTTGACAGCGTAAATGGATTGACTAAATTGCCAGTACGAGATAAATTATTTCGATGTGCTGTTTCTAATCAATCACAGCATATAAAATTTCGGCATAAAGCTGAGAAAGTGTTAAATTCAATACAGTTTATAAAGATCAAAAATTCTACGAGAGTATTAATCCCGCGCAATGAAGTCCTAATAATTTTAATGGATAGGGAGGTAAAATCCTCTTAGGAAAAGAAAATTGTATCAGAGGCATTTACGCGGCTGGCGAAGATCGGAGATGTCGTTTTGGCGAAATCCTTCCTCAACCATGTGGTTGGGCTGTGTGCCGTATCCGATGCACACTATGGTTACGATATGAATGCTGTCGGCCTTAGTTTTCAAAATTTAAACGTCAAATTTGAAAAGGACGACACCATTCTATCACTCATGCCGGTCGAATATGAATACTGACATGACGTAGAGAAGTCTACTTCGTAAAATTTTCAAGGAAAAGGTCATACGGACATTTATATTACATTACGACGAGTCCTACAAAGCAAGTTGGGGCCCCACTGATGGACATAATACGGGGGCACTAATAAACCTGATGGGAAAAATCACGGCAGCCGCGGAAGCCTACGCGAAGACCGCGGTAAAAATGGCGGCGGCTGAGGTGACATTGCCACCTTTATATGTATTAGGGTAATAATAAAACACTAGTATTATTTTTGTAAAATCTGCATTATTTTTGTCAGAATTCTATCATCAGCAAAATTTATAACCTCTGAAACAACATCGAAAGAATTTGTTGTAAATTTCTTGAAATCGACATGAAACACTATATTTTTGCTATTCATTTATATTGTTACGAATAATTTCAATTAAAATCCTTTTTGTTATAAATCCTTTTTTTTTTATTGTAACTAAAGCCCCCTGCGTTAAGAACTGGGTAAAAACTATAGAGAGTTTAAGACACATTTGGAAAAAAATAAAAGTGATACCGGGGGTTTCATTTTCTATGTACGAGAAATTTTAATCAAGACCCGCTAGAACACTTTTTTGGTTGTATAAGAAGTCAATGTTGTTCTAACCCAGACAGCACAAGACATGCCAGGGAATGTCCCACTTGTCCTCACAATCTCCTAATATCGCGATATCCTATGAATATCCTATGAATATGCAACGGGACGTCTCAAAACCAAAGGACTCGAGCAGGTATAACGAACGGTTCACGAACATGTCGCGCTCATACGCTCACGGCTTGAGACCTCTAAACGTATATGTTTGTCCCTTTCTCTTCGCCGTCGCGTCGCTTGGCGTCATCAATTAAGCTACTGACGCTATATGTCGAATTCTTTTATAGTCGTTGCGTAATTGAGTATTATTAGTGACTAGCTGTAAGTGGAATTCTGTCTTAAGGCAATTAAGGCATCGTGCCTTAAGGCAAATTGCTGGAACTTCCCGTACCAAATTTTTTTTTTTAAAAACGATTAAGATTTTTGAAAAAATTTTACTTCGAAAAAATAGATTTTTGAGAACGACTATATATTGGACAAAAAATACTTTTTTTGAAAAAAAAAATTTTTTTAGAAAAATATTTTTTTTTATTTTTGTTGTTTTTAAAAAAAACAAAGTTTTATTTTATTTTGACATATTTTGGAAGATCTAACTTTTTTTTAAAGCAATCGTACTGCTTTAAGCATAAAAGACGAAATATCAAAGCGCCGCGTCGCCGTCTAACGCGTAAACATTGGTACGGAACCCATAGGAATGTAAACAAATTTATACTTATTGTTAAAATCTCTATAAAATATCTGATAATTTGATGTGCAATATGTCTAATGATCATTTTTGACCGCCCAATGGCATTTTTTTTTACTTTTTTCATCAGATCTCCGAAACCGTTAGACCTGCCTTCATGAAAATTTTATCGATTATTCATCTTGTCAATACAAGTGAAATGTTTTTTGAATTATTCAAATCGGACGCTCCGTTCTCTATAAAACTGAGTTACCGTTTTCGGCACTTTTTGCCCCGTATCTTTGGAACGGCTAGACCTGCCTTCGCCAAAAACTAATCAGCACGTCTCCTTATTAATACGAATCGAATGTTTTTTGAATTATTCAAATCGGTTTATCCGTGTTCCCGAAATCGTCGACGAAAATTTGTATCCGCACATACAT
>NW_020537798.1:0-13788 GCF_003426905.1 Ctenocephalides felis
TTAGGTACCTGGCGGGGGTGTTACTCGGCAGAGCAGTTACCACGCTGCGATCCGTTGAGACTCAGCCCTTGGCTTGGGGGATTCGTCATGTTGGCTTGACGTCACCCCACGCTATTAAGCATAAGCCTTAAGCCGTCGCATTGCACCATGCCACAATCAGTAGGCTTGACAGTCGAAAACTTGTACATGCTGTACATTGTGACACTTCTTCGGTATCTACCTAGCTATTTTGTACAACGTGCGTGAGTCAGCACGTAAATCAAACTTATTGACAAATTCCAATACTAGAAATATTCATTATTTCTTTCAATAACCATAATGTCAAGAGAATAGTTATAAATATTTTGTAAGTTCACGAAATATATGTTTTCAAGAGAAACTTTTCATAATTTTTTAATATAAATATATGATATAATTCATTAAATTCTAAATAGGGAGAATGTTTTTTGCTAAATTTCTTGGAAATGCGTACAAGTTGCTAATAAGCAAAGTACGTATAAGTTATCTATAATGCAAAATGCGTGCAAGTTGTCAATGTGTAAAATACGTGCAAGTTGTCAATTTGCAGAATGCGTGCAAGTTGTCAATTTGCAGAATACGTGTAAGTTGTCAATGTGCAAAATACGTGCAAGTTGCTATTTTTATTAATTTTTGTAATATACTCTAAATAATTAGTAACTTCCAACCTATAAATATTTCGATTCTTTTATAATAAAATATTCAGTATATTTATTTCCTTTTTAACAAAATATTCAGTATTTTATATATAATTTCAAACTACATCTAGTAAACTTTTAGGGGACATTTGCGAGTAAGCCTAACCTAGAATCATGCATCGAACAGGTTAAAAACATTTTCCGGCTTTTTGAAATCAGTAACTTACGGGTACATCAGACTACATCAAGTAAACTTTTAGGGGACATTTGCGAGTAAGCCTAACCTAGAATCTTGCATCGAAACAGGTTAAAAACATTTTCCGGCTTTTTGAAATCAGTAACTTACGGGTACATCAGACTACATCAAGTAAACTTTTAGGGGACATTTGCGAGTAAGCCTAACCTAGAATCTTTGCATCGAAACAGGTTAAAAACATTTCCGGCTTTTTGAATCAGTAACTTACGGGTACATCAGACTACATCAAGTAAACTTTTAGGGGACATTTGCGAGTAAGCCTAACCTAGAATCTTGCATCGAAACAGGTTAAAAACATTTTCCGGCTTTTTGAAATCAGTAACTTACGGGTACATCAGACTACATCAAGTAAACTTTTAGGGGACATTTGCGAGTAAGCCTAACCTAGAATCTTGCATCGAAACAGGTCAAACTACTTTTGTAGAAAAATATTGTTTTTGGGTTTTTAGGAATGACATATATTTATTCTATTATTTATTTACATGACATGGTTTAAATAAAACATTTTTATTTCTTTAAGTTACATTTTTATTTAAAATAAAATTTCTTACATTTAGCTAATACAATTTAAATAAATTAATATCTGAAATCTTGCTTGCTTTCCAGTCGAGGATGCTTTTCACGAGATAGTAGTGTCGCTGTCATAACACCTTCGCGATTTTGCTCTAATACGCGTTTCGATACATTAGCCAGTAATTGAACATGTCTCTCAGTTCCCTGAATGTGGACCGGAATTTTAGGGTCACTCCATGGACACTCATTGCTTTGTAGATATTGTACTAGATGTTCATGAGGAATATTTAGCGTAAAGGCTGGTTCGGATATATTTGAATAATCATCCATATCTATCATATTAGTATAGTCGGTGCATTCGAATTTATTTCGGGTGTTTGTAATCTCTCAATTGCGTCAGGTCTTCCACATTATTACGGTAATATAAGATTTTTCTTATAGCTGAATCTCGTATTTCCTTTTTATTATCAAACAACATTGCTAATAAAATATTTTCCGAGTGAGCATAGTATGCGTTTTCTTTAGCAACATTGTTCACAATTTGTCTTAAATTCGAGTCTAAATATTGCGTCCAGCTAATAAATTTATAAAATAATATACTACCATACACCACAGAGTTGTAATATTTAATGTTAAAGTACATTGGAATATATACTTTCATTACGTAGTTTGCCAGAATTTTCAAATTTTTGGATGGCTTATTAGTAGTTACATATAACCGAAGTAACCTACTAGCCTTCGTGAGCCAACGGGAATGTGCTATTGGCCCTGGTTTCATGTTAGCTAAGCCTGTCGATACTTCTCCAGAAGCAACTGCTTTAGCTATTTTTATTAAATAACTTGAGTCAGTTGTCGATTCAGCAGGACTTATATCAGCCAAATTTTCAAGTGGGATTGTTTCAAAGTCTTTTACCGGCTGGAAGTATATAGGAAAAAATAAATTATATTGAATTTGAACATAGGGTATTAAAAAATAGTAAATATGTTATAACTCACCGATATATTTTCGCATGTTTTAATTTGTTTGCTTAATATTCCAGTTTTTGTTCGTGGTCCAGTGGTCAATGATTTTTCCAAATAGTTAAATAAATGGCGAAGTGGAAGTTCGTTAAAGTGGAGAAGACACACAAACCAATGCAGTGGCCTGTTTAACTGAATTTCAAATCGACGTAAAATCCCATTTTTACGCCTGTATTTGCTGGTTCACCATCGCAACATATGCCTATCAAAGAATCGAGAGCTATTCCTTTATCGGCGAAAAACTCGTTCAATTTGATTACTTTACTTTCCGAATCTTCATTTTCCAATTTTGTGTAACCCAACAATTGGCCATTCGGTTCCTTTAAAATAACTAAATGCGCTTCTTTAATCATTCGTGGGTGAAACTTCTTATCGATTTTTTCCATGGTAATAGAATCATTTTTTCGGCCGTCGAATGAAAATGCTATTAATTCAGAAGAATCATATCGTTTGTGTAGAGCTTGTCTATTTTTCTGCCTCTCACGAACGCTTTTATTTTTATCCATAATGACAGGATTGCCCCAATCATCCGTTATGCCCAGGTCACGCAGGATTGCCGTCACCACGCCAGAACCAACTCTATCAGAAATTGCAAATCTGTCGCACATTAAGGCATAGCTTGGAGCCTTATATCTTCGACTATATGGACCACGTTTTATATGAGAGGTATTTTGTGAACTTTCCGAACTGCTTTTAGAATCAAAATCAACATCTGGAGTATATGTCTCACCTGGAGTAATATTGCTAGTTATTGTAGATTCTGATACTTCATCTTCAATTTTTATAATATATTCTGGTATCGTAGATTTCCTCTCATTATGTTGATCCATCATAAACGCTTGTAAATGTTCTGGGATCAGTCCACAGGAACACAGTAATCTTCGCAAATCACATTTGCATTTTCCAATATAAAATAATTCTTTCGTGGATTCTACAAACTCCTGAAATGATGCTTGGGTAGACTTGCTTTTATTTGTACTTTTATATTTATCAATCAATCGGTTCAATTTTCTAGCGATACTTCGTTTCTCCATAATTGGAATATCAATTTTTTCCCACGTTGAATCAATTTCGTTACCATTTGGAGTAAATGTTTTATATGAAAACATTTTATTTTGTTTTTTTTGATATTTCGGCCAAATAAAAATAATACCTGATAATTTCCATACTTGTCGGAAGATTTACTCCAGTAAATTCTTTTGCTTCCCCAAATGTAATTTGATCATGCGAGCGCATATGATTCAAATTACTGGCACTTGCGCCGGAATTTAAATAAGAATTCGCCATTGATACTTCACGTCTAACTGGAGATGAATGAAGATTATGCCGATTTTTCACATTAATATATCCTTTTCGAAACTTCGAGAATTATTATAAAAAAATACTAGCGCACTCTGATGGAAATAAATAACAACAAACTAAACCCGATTTAAAAACCCCCGTACAAACTATCAATCAAAATATAACTCACAATTTGAATTATTCACATGCCTAAATTAATATATAACTTATTAAAAACAGTATTTATTGAAAATTCGCTGGCTAAAGAGTTATTTGCGATATATGGTTTTGAAGTCAAATTCATTTAAATAACACATATATTTCATATGAAAAGGTGCCCATATCGCTTAATTTTACTTTCTATAATGATTCGGCCCCCCACCCTAATATATTATATATATATACAGTAGAACCTCGATTATCCGGACCTCGGTTATACGGATTCGCGATTATCCGGAACTTGCATTCCGCCCGCGCCGCTGTTTTGCTGCCCCAATTCAATTCAATTCAAAGACTATATATTTCAGTATATAAAAGTATGTACATTGCATTTTATATATAACATGGGTTTTTTACCCGTAGGTATTGTATCCTTCATTGGATTTGGTTTTGCAAACAATAATTAATTCAGAATATATAAGTTAATTCATATTCGTGTGACAAAAAAGAGGAAAGAAAATTTATCCCCCAAAAAAAAATCACTTAGCACTATTTATAATAACACATAATAACACATAAAGAAGAAAAACATAATAAAAATTTATTCACTCTGAGGGAGAAAATTTGTGTCGAGCCAATTTTCGTTTACCGCTATGGGTCGATCAGTATATATTTTGGCATGGCGTGATTGCCATACCAAATATCGTCTCTTGTGTATTGGCCGAGGCCCGCGATGTTAACATTAGGATGATCCCCACATTTCAGATAAAAATTTTCAGTGAGCTTTTTTATGTAGTCGAGTATTGTCGGTACGTCAGTCTGTTTGTGTATGTATTTTGAAGAGTAGTAATGTCTAGTCAGTGGGTCCCTTATTTTGTTGAGTACGAGTCGTAGTGTCTTATTTTGTAATGTCTGTAGTTTCCGTAAGTTAGTCTTAGTCGTCGCGTTCCATGCCGGAGCGCCGTATGTCAGTATCGGTCTTATTAGTGTCAAGTAAAGTGTTCGCTTGTTCTTCACGCTTAGCGGGCCGTTGTGGTTCAAGAGAGGTCTCAGTAGATTTAACATCCCGTAAGCCTGTCCAATTTTCGTATTAATATGTTTTGTGAAGCTGAGTCTATGGTCCAGGGTCACACCAAGATATTTGACATCTTTGGACCACTCAACTTCACAGTTTAATACTTTAATTTTGTCTAAGTCAGTCAGTCTAGTCGTGGCATTTCGGCTCTTAGTAAATAAAATTGCCTCCGTCTTTTGCGGATTTATCTTGATCTGCCATTTGTCAGTATATTTCGTCAGCTTGTCTATGTGTGTCTGTATCTTTGTAGTCAGTAGCGTCGGTGATCGTGATGATTTGTATATGGCAGTGTCGTCAGCAAACGTCAGTAAGGTGGTGTCGGCGTCAGTGGGTATGTCGTGAATGTAGACGTTAAACAGTGACGGTCCCAGGATCGAGCCCTGCGGTACTCCCGCCGTCACTTGTTTAACCGTCGAAAGTCCGTTGTCTACTTGTACGGTAAAGTTACGGTCTGAGAGGTATGAGTGTAATGTTCTTGTAATGTATGGTGGAAAATTCAGTTGTATAAGTTTATGTATAAGTCCGTCCATCCAGATGGTGTCAAACGCCTTCTCGAAATCAAGCAACACCAATCCGGTATGGTTTCGTCTGTTAAAATTGAGAACTGTATTTTCTATGAGTTTTGTCAGTGGGTGTAGTGTGGAGTGTCGTTCTTTGAAGCCGTATTGTGTGTCAGGTATGATTTTGTTGTGTCTTATGTGCTTGTTCAGTCTTTTGAGTAGTACCTTTTCGGCTACCTTACTCATTGTGTTGAGGAGGCTGATCGGTCTGTAGTTCTGTGGTATGTCTGGCTGTTTCCTTGGCTTCACTATTGGAAATATGGTGGAGGTTTTGTCATTAGGGAAAGCAGCCTTTTGTCATTATTTTATTTATTATCCGGGTAAGTAAAATGTAGGCGTTCGTCGGCAGTTGTTTAAGTATTATGTTTTGTAGTCCGTCCGGTCCTGGTGCTTTTCTGTTCGGCAATTTTTTAACTATTGTCTTTATTTCAGAAACTGTGGCAGGGTCTATTCGTAAGTCTTTGTCCCTGTGGAGGTCAGTGAAGTTTTGAATTGTCTCGTGTACGTCTTGTTTCAGGTCTGCGTTTGACATATTGGCATTTTGTTTATGTGTGTCCTCAAAATTTTTTGCCAATATTTCCGCCTTGTCTGCTGGTGTCGTTGCGTAATTGTTGTCGGTTAATTTTAGTGGAGGTATGGATGTTGGTTTCCGCGTCAGTCTTTTTGCTGTCTGCCAAATTTTGTGTGGGTCAGTATTTATGTTCTCGAGTCTTTTGGTCCAAGTGTTGTTTCGGTAGTCACGTATTTCATTGGAAATAATTTTTGTCAGTCTGTTAACATGTTCCTTGAGTAGTCTGTCACCGGTACGTTGCCACAGTTTCTTTGTATGATTTTTAAGTTGTATTTTCAATAAAATGTGTTCTGGCAAGTCGTTGTTTGGTGTTGTTCTTGAGTCTAGTGTCGGTATAGTCTGTTGTACAGCGTCTGTGATTGTCAGTGTTAGGTGTGTTACAGCCTCCTCAATGTCAGTGTTGATATCGATTGGCATAGTGTGTCGTGTGTTGTCTGTGATGATGTCTCTGAAAATTGGCCAGTTGGCTCTGGTGTAATCTAAAAATTTGCGTGTGGGAGTCTGGTCTACATCTAGTCTGTCTGAAATGGTCATGAAAACTGGATTATGGTCGGAGTTAAAAAGTGTTCTTGTTATGGGTTCGGATGTTACGTGTAGATTTTTTGTCAATGCCAAATCGATCGTACTGTGATGGTGCGTCTGTACGGTGGCGTATCTGGTCGGCGTGTCAGGATAGTGTAGTTGTGCGTCTGTGGTGTTGTGTTCGGTCAGGTATTCGTAAAGTCTGTTTCCGTTCGCGTTGTTGAAGTTACAGTTCCAAGTTCTGTGTTGTGCGTTAAAGTCTCCTGCCATAAGTACAAATCTGTTCGAGTCCAGTAGTCTTTGTAAGTCCGTATGTTCTAGTCTGCTTGCCGGGATGTAAATCGATATTATGGTTACTTTTTGACCTCTCTTGTATACATTAATAGCTGTTATTTCAGAACCGCCCGCTGTCAGGTTTGGCACTTGCTCGTGTCTGATGTTAGACTTGATCAAAATTGCAGTGCCGCCCCATCCGCGTGCGTCCGTCTGTCTGTCGTTTCTGTAAACTTTGTAATTGTTGATATAGAGTCTGTCCGTAGGTTTTAAATGTGTCTCGTTAATCAGTACTATGTCCAGATCGTATTTTGTTATCGTCTGTCTCAGTTCGTCAACGTTGTTTTTAAGTCCATTAGAATTGAAATGCATTATTGTGAAGTCTTGCGATTGGTTTATGGTGATGATGTAAGAAAGTTCAAAATTGTTGTGTATTTGTCGTTATAAGTCATGTTTGTGTTTAGTGTTTTTGTCAGTTTGTATAGCTCACTGAAAATTTGCTTTACCTGGGGATCCGCAAATAGCTTCCTGATCTCGCCCATAGCAGTAAAGAGTCCTTCCGGAGTGTTGAGGTCTGGATCGGGCTGGCTGCAGGCAGGCCGTGTTGGTGGTTGCGATAGTGCAGGCCGGAAGTGTGATGATGATGGTGCAGGCCGGGTCGGTGATGTTGATGGTGTAGGCTCAACCGGTAAAGGCGAGGACTGGATCACATTTTGAAATGATGACCTTGGAACAGGGAGTTGAGGAAACGCTGATTTTGCATTTGGGCCAACATTGGTGTTATTTAAAGCTGACGAAAAGCTCCTCGTCAGCGGCACTGGTGTTGGTGCTGGCCTGTATATTTGTCTTCTCCTGAGAGCATCACTTTCCTTTTTCTCCTTGTAGTTGAGAAGTGCACTGCACTTTGAGTAGTTTGCCGGGTGTTCGTTGCCACAGTTTACACACATCGGTGCCTCAGTTGGCAGTTTCTGGCACGCACCTGGTGCGTGCACATTGAGGTACTTTATACACCTGTACTTTAGATCGCAGGTGTACGATGTATGGCCAAAGTTCAGGCATTTGTGGCACTGCAATGCTCTGTTTTGTGGTCTATAAGTCTCCCAAGAAGATGTGTCCACCAATGTTGGTTATGCACTTCAGCTCCGCCATATCCTGGTCTTTGTCAACTAAAATTATATATATTGGCAGTTTATGTATACTACCGTCCGACTGTTTTCGCGTTACTTGCACCACTTGCTTTATTTTAGCTCCTTTCTGTTGCAGTTCTTCGCGGACTTCTGCCTCAGTTATAGATGGATGTAGTCCCGTAATTGTAATTTTTTTCCCCAGATTTTGTTTCATGGAGTAGGTGTAGAAAGGGTAATTGCATTCTCGCAATATGCTTTTTAATTTTTCGTGGTCAGTAATTGAATCGGTATAAAATTTGTGTAAATTATTTTTTAGGAACTGATACCTGAAATTGATCTTAGTTGTATCCCTGATATAGCGGATGGTTTTCAGCTCTATTTCTGCTTTTACGATGATAGGCGGAATTTTCTCTTGCTTCATGTCTATTTTCTTCGATGGTGCTGCCTGTACGCCTGAAGTGGATGGCTGTGACCCGACATCAATTTTCTCGACCTCCTTGTTTTTGGCTTTCTTCCGCCGTTTGACCTTCTTATATTCCTCAAGCTCCCTGTCCGTGTCCATGTCAGTCCGATCAGATAGCGCATTGTATTTGTTTTTCAGGGTCTCGCTCGTTAATACTTCCATTTTCATTATTTTTAATTTCTTCCCAGGCGCCTGCCTGGGAATATTCTTGTATTCTTCAATATGCAGAGCACTGATTTTAATAAAGTTAATCTAAAGACTTAGAAAAATTTAAATTTAGAAAAATTCACTTGCTAATGTGGCTTATCCTCTAACCATTAGCAACACCAATCCGGTGTTTGGAAAGAGGAGTCAGCAGAAGGCACGTTCACCTTATAATTTTGACAAGATATTAAATATCTTGGGAGAATTACACCCGATTGCTTTTAGAAAAGCACGATTCTAAATCGATATCGGGTGAATTCCAGACTTTATACTTTACACAAAAATCGAATGACATTCACTGAAAAAACAAAATAACTACATGTTATTTATATTCAAACGAATTGATGTCGAGTAGGTATATTCCTGCGGAAATGAAAAGATATATAATGGGAACGGAATCCTACGACCTGGTGCTTCGCCCGCAAAATAAACACTAATTTAATAGAGTTATTAATTATCGTACAATACTGAAAGCATGATAATTACCGAGCAATTTTTTACATTAGTGCGCTGGTGATCGATACTGATCATTTTGATCGGATATGATCGCCGAATCGAAGTATCGGTCTAATATTGCGTCTTTTCTAAACAAAGCGCAAATTTGTCAGGGGCTTGCTCCGCTTCCGACACAAAATTATAAGGTGAAAGTGCCTTTGCTACTTTTTTTCCAAATTCTGGTTCGGAATTGGTAATGGATTAAAAGTCAGCACATTTGAAAGTGTATTCAAAATTTCATAAATCAGTACAGTGTTTTAAATTTTAATAAATTCAGTGGGCATCGAATAAAATCGCTAGAATTCCCGGGCGGGAGCCTAGGAAGATGTCACAAGACATGGATGTCTTGACCAGCACCGTGTTGAAGAACAAGTACCAGGCATTATCGGACCGGAGTGAAATGGACACGGATCGAGAGATAGACGAGTACCGGACAGTCAAACGCAAGAAGCGGTTAAGGCAAAACAACGCAGACAATATGATAGGAAACCAGTCTGTTAACACTCTGAAGCCATCTACATCAAAAACGGGGCATTTAGCAGCCAAGAACACCACCGTAACAGATCCAAAGATTCCACCTATCATCGTCAAAGGCCAGCTGGATTTAAAAGTGATCAAATACATCAAAGATACGACGAAAATAATATTCAGGCCCAATATTTAAAGCCACAATTGCACAAAATATATGCCGAGCGATTGCAGAACATGAAAACTAAAAACCATACTAAGGGATTGTGATTTCCCCATTTTACACCATACTATGCAGCACGACATCCCTAAGAAAATCACTATCACTGGCCTAAATCCAGACATGCTTGAAACGGGGTTCTTGAAGAACTGAAACCAAGGGCATTAAAGTAAAGCAGGGTGGTCCAAATTAAGAAGAAGGAATCGGACGGCAGTCCGCGCAAACTCCCTAATATATATTGTCCTTTAGATAAGGAACAAGAGATGGCCAAACTGAAGGAAATAAAATAATATAGAAGGACATATATTTAATGGGAGAGTTACAGGCCACTAAATAAGACTATACAGTGCCACAAGTGCCTGAACTTCGGCCATACCTCGTTACACGTGCGACATGCGTTACCGGGCATTAAATGCACGAACGTGCACCCACCGGGAGTGTGCACGAAGCCATCAACGGAGGAACCGAAATGCGTGAACTGCCAAGAAAACCACCCGGCTAACTATTCTAAATGCCCAGCTCTAATCAGCTATAGAGCAAAAAGAGACAAAGATGCGCTTAAGAGAAATCCAGCATAACAAGCCAGCGCCAACACCTGCGCCGCTGACGAGGGCCTTCTCGTCAGCTTTAAAACCCACAAACGATAGCCATAACAACAGATCTGCGTTTCCTGAACTCCCGGTACCATCATCACCACGTATACCCCGCCTCCCAGTATCCATCGCCAAAGATCCAGCCAACACCAGAACCGATCCGGCCAGCATCCTCACGAATCCGGCCTACCACCAGCCAGTCCGATCCAGACCTGAGTACACCAGAGGGGACTATTTACTGTTATGGGTGAGAGAGTCAGGAAGTTTTCGCGGATCCCGAGGTAAGACAAATTTTCAGTGAGCTTTATAAACTGACAAAGACATTGAACACTTACTTACCATACTTAACTTTTTAACGGACATGCCCATAAATCACACGCGCACATACAATAATGTACTTCAACTCCAACGGACTCAAAAACAACGTAAGCGAACTGAAACAGACTATAACAAAATATGACTTGGACATTGTATTAATTAACGAGACACCCCTAACTGAAACTACGGACAGACTTTACATCAACAACTACAAAGTATACAGGAACGACAGACCGACAAATTCACGCGGATGGGGAGGCACTGCAATATTGATCAAGTCTGATATCAGACACGAGCAAGTCAAGTGCCAAACCTGACAGCGGGCGGTTCTGAAATAACAACTATTATGTATACAAAAGGGGTCAAAAAGTGACTATAATATCGATTTACATCCCGGCAAGCGGACTGCAACTGACGGACCTACAAAACCTACTTGACTCAAACACACACGTCTTAATGGCAGGAGACTTCAACGCGCAACATACATCCTGGAACTGCAACTACAACAACACGAACGGAAACCGACTCTACGAATATCTGACGGAACACAACACCACGGACGCACAACAACACTATCCTGACACACCGACCAGATACGCCACCGTACAGACACACCATCACAGCCACGATCGACCTGGCCTTGACAAAAAATCTTCACATAACATCCGAACCATAACTAGAACACTTTCAACTCTGACCATAACCCTGTTTTTATGACCATCTCTGACAGACTCGACGTCGACCGTACTCCAGAACGCAACATTTTAGATTATTCGAGAGCCAACTGGCCACTTTTTAGAGAAATTATTACAGACAATATACGACACACGATACCCATAGAGACCAGTACAGACATAGAGGAGGCTGTGACACATCTGGACACGGACGATCACGGACACCATCCAACACACAATACCGCTGCGACACGCAAATACATCCACATTTGACACGCTCCTCAACAAATATTAGTAAAAATTAAATTAAAGAACAATATAAAGAAACTGTGGCAACGTACTGGTGACAGACTACTAAAGGAACACGTAAACAGACTGACAAAAATTATTCATAATGAGATACGTGAGCACCGGAATGACACTTGACTAAAAAACTAGAAACCATCAACACTGACCCGCACAAAGTTTGGCAAACAGCCAAAAGGCTGACGAGAGGAAAACAACACCTATCCCGCCACTCAAACTACCTGACAACAACTACGCCACGACACCAGCAGACAAAGCAGAAATTTTAGCAACACACTTTGAAAACATACACAGACAAAACGCCGACATGTCCAACGCAGACTTAAGACGAGACGTACGCAATTCTATTCAAAATTTTACTGAACAATTTAACGACAAAGACCTACGAATAGACCCTGCCACAGTTTCAGAAATAAAGTCGACAATCAGAAAAACTACCGAACAGGAAAGCACCCGGACCGGACGGACTACAAAATATAATACTGAAACAACTACCAACGAACGCATACATACTAATCACACGACTGGTTACCGTATAATGGCCAAAGGCCACTTTCCTGCTTCATGGAAAACATCGACCATATTTCCTATCCTGAAGCCGAGGAAACAGCCAGACTCTCCGCAAAATTACAGACCAATCAGCCTCCTCAATACAATGAGCAAAGTAACTGAAAAGGTACTGCTCAAAAGCATCAACAGACACATCAGACGAAACAAGATTATACCAGACACACAGTACGGCTTTAAGGAACAGCACTCTACGTTACATCCACTGACACAACTAATAGAAAACACTGTACTCAACTTCAATAGACGAAACCATACCGGATTGGTGTTGCTCGATTTCGAGAAGGCTTTGACACCATCTGGATGGACGGACTGATACACAAATTCATAACCCTTAACTTTCCACCATACATCACAAAACTACTCCATTCTTACCTCGCAGACCGTAATTTCACAGTTCAAGTAGACAACACACCCTCGACGATTAAACAAGTGACGGCGGGAGTACCGCAGGGCTCGATCCTGGGACCGTCCTTGTTTAACGTTACATCCACGACATGCCCACTGACGCCGACACAACACTGTTGACATTTGCTGACGACACTGCCATTTACAGATCATCACGTTCACCAACGCTACTGACTACAAAAATACAGAGACATATAGACGCCTGACTGATTACACGGAAAAATGGCAAATTAAAATTAATCCTTCTAAAACAGAAGCAATTTTCTTTACAAAAAGCCGTTGGTCCATTACACTTACTGACTTGACGAAACTAAAGGTAATGGGCCATGAAGCTGAGTGGTCCAAGGAAGTCAAATACCTTGGCGTAACCTTGGACTATAGACTCAGCTTCACAAAACATACGAATACAAAAATTGGACAGGCTTACGGGATGATGAATCTACTGAGACCTCTTTTGAACCACAACAGCCCGCTAAGCGTGAAGAACAAGCGGACACTTTACTTGACACTGATAAGACCATTACTGACATACGCCGCCGCCCGGCATGGAACGCGACAACCAAGACCACGACGGAGACTACAAATAGCAAGAACAAAGCACTGGATGGTACTAGACAAATCAAGGAACCCACTGACGAGACACTACTACCCAACGAATATTTACACGAACAGACCGGACATACCGACTATACTCGAATACATAAAAAAGCTCACTGAAAATTTTTTACCGAAAGTGTAGGGATCACGATAATAGTACCATCCGCGCGTTAGGCCAGTACACAATCAGAAATGATCTGGTACGGGAATTATGCCATGCCTAACTACCTGATCGAGCCCGCAGTAGTGAATACATAAGCCATAAAACAATGAATGAAGGATTTTTTTTAGGAGACAAAAACTTTTCTCTTTTTTTTTGTCAATAATGAATAAATATTGTACAAATACAAAATATATTGACAAATGTTGCAAAACCATAAACTTTGGGTAAAATACCCCCAGGGTAGACAAACCCACATATAATTCACTGTATTTTACACTGTATTTATTGAATAAATTTTT
>NW_020537799.1:0-18253 GCF_003426905.1 Ctenocephalides felis
GTATTCAAGGTATGCTAAAATGTTCAAAAACCTCTGAAACGTAAAGATATATAAAAATTTTCATTTTCGATTTTTTTGCGATTACTATAACTACCCTACGGAAGTTAAAAATCTGCGAAAAACCTTTGCATTTCAAAGGTTTTATGTCTCTAATATAATATATTGCATATTTACTTGAATTTTTCTCGTGAAAATTCGATGACAAATGACGTGAGAGCGTACGAGGCTAAAACTTTTTCGACGAAATTCTTAGTGCGTTTCTCTGTACAGTGCGAGAATAGGTTTATAACCTCCAAATGCTTTTTAAAATTGAGCAAGTATCAAAATATAATAAACATGTGCGCGGTTCGACATACATGTCAAGAGTCTTAGAGTTATTCGGGCGACCCTCTCCAACCACGTCTGTCCATCATACCTATTATAATAAATAGGAATCTACAATAACATATTTGTTAGGGAAAAATGCAACTAATTATAAAAACCTTTTTGTCCATATAGTACGGACTAAATGATATACTGGGTAATGATAGACTGGTAAGGACATGCAATTTACAAATAAGCTGTTTAATCTTTTTGAGACATTAATACATGAAAAAAAATGAAATGAAAAAATCTATTTCTTATATTTTCAATATAGAACCGTAAACTACTGTGTTGAATAATTACTAATTAATTCAGTTATTATTGTCACTGTTATTCTAAATTATGATTAAATATCTCCATTTTAGTGTCAATCACATTTTATTCCCAGCGCTTGCTATAATTGGTTTTTATAATTGCATTTGTTTTTATCTCCTTACAAAACGTGTTATAAACGATTTTACTCGAGGTGAATAGCCGTTTTAAAATAATGTACATATTATTAAGTCGTAATTAATAAAGTTCACACATAAATAAATAAATTTTAAAACTCATTCTCAAATAATTTTTGTGTTTTGGAAGAAATATGATTCATTACATTAAAATTACATCCGCACTTAATGATTCATGACATAAAACTTTGCAATGGACTTTTAACGTCATTGCAAGTGTACCTGACTTTATATTTAGCGTAAATATCATGTAAAACAATAACAATTAACAAATGATAATTGATGCTAAAATATTTATTTTCAACCATATATGCCTGAGGTGAATATCATTATTTTTTATTTTGGTATCGTCAATAACTAAGAAATTTCTTTCTTTTCATAACTCAAAATTCGTTTGCAATACTTTACCTCTGTTATGTTTTAGAAGTTATTCTTGTACTTGTATTATATAAATTATTATTAATAATTGTAAAAAGTGAATATATTGATTTGACTAATATTTTTACACAATCGTATAAATAGATTCAGGCATTTAGCTATCATCAAATAGCCTGTCAATTTTTTTTTAAAATCGTAAGGTAAAATTGCATCTAATGTACAGTATTTGATATATATATGGCTAGATAAATATATATGGATAGATTTTTTTATCTTTTTTTAAAAGCGTTCAGAACGATATGATTTTGAATCTGTGTTTGCTAACTTACATACTATATGTAAGTTACTTCTTCGAAGGGCAACCCAGTGGTTAACCAGTCTTTCTTTATTTCACTATGTACTATATGTATATTTTAAATTTGTGTATACAGTAGTTTTGATATTTAAATAACAAGGTTGCAAAAAGCACATTTCACAATGCTAATACTTCTCGATAAATATGATGTTATACGCATTGGAATAATGAATTTAATAGAAATAACCATAAAATTGTGAATTTACTGCTTTACTGGTAATATATGCCTGTTTTTTCTGCAGAACTGTTAGGCTGTTTCCAAT
This sequence comes from Ctenocephalides felis, assembly GCF_003426905.1. Lineage (NCBI taxonomy): Eukaryota > Metazoa > Arthropoda > Insecta > Siphonaptera > Pulicidae > Ctenocephalides > Ctenocephalides felis. The sequence goes on from NW_020537799.1 coordinate 1,809, forward strand.
AGCCATAAAACGAAAAATAAAATAAATGCAAATTAAACCAAAAGCATATTATTTATCTAATTGAACTGAAAATGCGTTAATTTTTATTTTTAAGAGCACGTAGAGTTTTATCAATTCTCGATACTTTTAAAACTTTAATTAACGAATGTAATCAAACTATTGTACAAAACTTCAGTTTTCGTAAGATTTAAATTTTCATTTTTTAATATGAATGATATTCAATGAATTTAAATATTGAGTGCATTTGTACTAACAAAATCTGTATTTTAAGTTCATTTTTAGGTTTTTCATAATTTTTTTTATTCTTAAATCGATATTATTGTTTTAATTTTTTCTAATTATTCAGTTAACTATAATAATATTTCAAACTTAACTATATAATATTTTGTTGATGTAATGAGTTATAAGAATATGAAAAACATGTAACTGAACATGAGTATTGCATATGTAACATAACATTATATGAAATATATAGTAATTAAGTGTAAGTGGCACTTTGCCCCAAGAGAAGTTGCATGCACTTCAAGAAAAGTTGTATAATTGACTAGTCAAACGAAATTGAAATTTAGTTATTTATATATAAAAATTAACTGTTTAATTCAAAATAAAGTTTCGAAGTAAAAAGTCTACATAAGTCTAAAGTTTCTTCTTCACTAAAACTAAAGATTGCATTTTCCAATTGATATCTGTAATTAAATTCACAGTGCATAAACACGTGCTTCAAAGTCCTAAAAGCGTCCATTATTCCAAATTTTAATGGATTTATATGATTCAACCAATTGTTGTAGAGCTGCATGAACTTTTATTGTTATGTTAAATGTCATTCAAAATGGCAAATATTTTGTTTATGAAACTTAATAAATTATTTTGTAAAATATAATCATCTGCTATAGGAAAATACGTTTATCACGTACGCAGATTTTTATATTGCTTAGTCGTTTAAATTAACTATATCACTTTTTACACTACTAGAGAAATTTTGTAGGCTGCTCCTCAGGTGATATAAAGATATAAAGAATCTATTTAGATAATAATTAATTTGTGTGAATAATGCGCACATCCATAAATTAAGATAGTATGATTTTTGCGAGAACAGTCACAAAAAAGAACTTTTTTGACTTGATTCACAACAAATTTTGACTCTTTACATCACAAAAGCGAACTTTAACACTTTGACATCATATTTCTTCAAACTTAGATGAATTTTTGAAATTCAGCCACTTGTCGTAAGGCCGTAAAATTTTAGTATGTTTAGTATGACCATGATCTAGACATCACAAAAAAAATATCAAAAAGTCCAAAAAGTTTTTTTTAACATTCAAGTTAAACACAAAGAAACGGCGCAGCCGATTTTTAACAGAGTCTATTCAATGGGGTTCCCAACCCAACCCAATATCTTTCGAACAGTGTTTGAATTTTTAAAATCGATTTAATAATAAATAAATCCTCATCGAGATATATAGAGTTACGGAGTCCATCCCGCTGCATATTTTTACCTATATAAGATAAGAGATCTCTCTATACTCGAGGAGGATTACTATACATAATTTTTGCCAGTTCACATACCAGTTCAGATATTGAAATATTATTCATTATATTATAATATTATACAATTGAAGTATTTTGTACAATTAATTGTAATTTTAAGAAATAAAGTTTTTTTTATTTTATTCTCGAATACCGAGTATAAAATTACTAAGTACCGAGTACTAAATTACTTCCAGTTTAGCTTTTGAATGTTTGAAATCGGTCTAGTCACCTCACATACATATATTCGCACACACATATTTTTTCCAAATTTGTTCTCAATCTCTTCAGAATGACTTGAAACGACGGAAAAACTAAAAATGATCAAATCTGATTTTTTGACGAAAACAAACTTCTCCGTTGGTTAAAAAAGCAGTTAAAAAAGCAGTTACAAAATCAGTTAAAAAAGCAGTTTAACCGTGAAGGCAAATCCCGTCTATTTCCATATACAATATTCTAATTTATTACATAAATTTATAATTCAATCTAAATTATTATTTAATTTTAAGATAGTTTGTTTCCGTATTGAACTTTACGTGAACTCGTTCAACTTCCGTTCCGGTATTATTGCACAAATCGCCCGCGGAGCTTTTTTCTCGGCTTAACCCAAATATTTTTGCGTTACACGGCATCGTTTCAGTTCCCCGCCGACCACAACAAATAACAAAACATCGATCATGTTCGATTGCGCAATATTAAACGAAAGTTTTGATTTCTCGCACGCTTTTCAATCTCGACTATAAGCGTGCCGGTATATTCAATATTTTTTCAAGACAAATACATAATGCAATATAATAAATGTAATCGACAGGTGAATGCTATTCTAATATTTTGTTCCTGAAAATTGATTTATTTATGCGTTGCTGTGTTTTATATTTCCTCAGGTTTTGTGGTGCACATGAAGTGGCAAATAGGTAAAACGATAATTTAGTTTAATTTTTTTTATTTTTATTATATCAGAGTCTTTCTTATTTTATTCTATTGTAATTAGTAAATGAATTGTTAACTATACACAAGACGTACAAATCTATCATTTATTAGTTTGATATATAAAATGTAGACATTGCTGAATAGTTTCAACAGTCGACAAGACATGAGATTGCCACTTAAAAAAAATTATTTATATAAATAAATTTTAAATTAGGTCTTTAAGTATTAACACTATGCCGTCCGGCGACACCACAGTGGTGTCGAGCGCGAACTAGCGCTTAACAGCCGGCGACACCACAGTGGTGTCATAAGCACAGTATCTTCCTTTGGCCAGTGGCAGAAATCTTTCCATCCTGTTGGTGTTTTAATTTAGATAACAAAAAGTTACAACCCTCAACATTAGTAAGAACTAAAAATTTGTAATTTTTCGATAATATTCAGAATGGGCGGGGACAAGCAAAGTGATAACGAATTAGCACTACCGGCGCCAAGCGAATAAATTTTTACAAAACGTGCGGACGGCAAAGTGTTAAAATTTAAGTAATGATAAGTAACTTCTAAGTAATCTTCTTATTTAATTTTTACAAATTTGTGAATATCAAATAATTGACCCTTAATTAAAACCAATAATATCATGATTTGATTACAATATACAATATACAAGTATATTTTTATACTTGTTTATTTATGCATTATTCTTAGGGATTAGGTTTAGCAAGTTTTTTCACATATGTGACTGACTATCAAAATTGATTAATAATTTGTTACCAATATATAGCATACTAACTTTAAGGGCTCGAGTTGGATAGGACAGCTTTCCAACAAATTAAATTTAAATCGGTTCAGTAGTTTAAGATCTTTGGATGAAAAACGCGAGAAGTCCTTTACATATTAGGGATTTTTTCTGCAAAAAAGACATATTTGCATAAAAATCTCACAGTCAGTTTAAATAATCTTTATTGAATGTGTAAGAAATGCCTCATTTCTAATTGAGCAATACCGAAGAAATGCCTTTTAATGTTTTATTAGTTTCATATACATGTATGAATATATATAATATAAGTAATACACAAACAAATTTCTTAACTTGCTAAAAATGACCGTTTTTGAGAAAACTGAGTATCTGATTTGAATGGTTCTAGAAATATTTTACTTGTGTTGATAAAGAATTGATTATATTTTTACAAATATTTTAAGGGGTTTTGGAAATTTTGAAAAATAATTGCAAAAATTTACATTTGTTGGTCAATTATGATCATTATTATTGATTCATTTACAAATAGAGTTATTAGTATATAGGTAGACAGGAAAACATGTAGGCCTGTAGACAGGTAAACAGGTGAAAACTCGCCTGTGGCGAAGTCAGCAGGTAGACCAGAGTAAATGTATAGAATGAACAGGTGAAAGATAGACATGTAGATCATATAACAAATTGAAAAAATATTGAATAAATCGATTATTTATATCCGGAAGTTTATGCAACGTGCCACAAAGCAAAATGCCACTTAATTTAAAATTTGTTTCATGTTCCAGTATTTCACTAGAATAGTAATCCTTGTGTTGGCTAAATCATAAAAAGGCTTTTCGTTTTATTGTCTATTTATTACCATTATACTTCATATAGAAAAAATATAGAGAGTACATGCATTTGGTGTTGAATTTTTAGATAGTGCAGAAAAGTCAGTCCTTAAGCTAAGAGCTAAAGTTAACGGACTTTGATTAAATGTCACTAATAATAAACAATTTTGTTTGCAAACGACTAAAATGGCATATGAATTATAAATCTAACAACGGATGTTTTAGTTTTTCGGTTAGCGCACCGTGACACACATCCGATGATATATAACTTCCTTGTGTCATCTGATATAACAAGAAACGATCGTTGAACCATTTTATGGCACCACAAAAAACAAGCCTGACATTTCGATAAAAATTAGATTGCAAATTATATAATCCAAAAATAATTAACCCTGGTTTTTTTCTTTTGTTCAACTTAATTTTTATTTTTACAAGTTTTACTTGTCCTTGTTAGATAGTTATGAAAATTATTATCAGGGAAAGAAAAGTCAAAATATTTGTTTTACGGGTACTACCTAAGAAAGTTTTTTTTATTTTCATATATAGCAAATTTTTGATAGTTCGTCGCTAAGAAAGTTCAAAAATATTTTTATAATTCTGAATGTATAATAATTGTAAGTCTTATAATCCAATCACGTGCATGTGTTACAAACATTCATAATACTTATAATTATTATATAATAATAATTCTCAGTATAACTTAATTTTACTTAATGCGTTTAATTACATTAAACCAAGTCTATCTTTCTATTGAATTTTGTGCGAAATATTATATATAACTAAAATTGCGATAGAAAATTAGTAGAGGTGTATAATCTATAGAAATAGATTCAAAATGGTTAATAATTACAAATTTATAAAAAAAAATAAAGTGATTTTTTTTTCTTTTTGATATAAAATTGACAAATGTGCTCTTCAAGCATGTTTAATAATAATAATAGGAAAAATAATATTGATATATAAATTCAGAAAATTTTATTTTCGAAATAAAAGTTGAAAATTTTATCTAAATATCTAAATCTCAATTTCAGTTGATTAATTATTGTTTTTGAAAGTTCATGCAACTTGTCTTAAGGCAAATTACCACTTTCAACTAGCTACTAGTATTATTTTTATAAATTACTTTAGTTTTTTTATTAGTTCATCGGTCTTATGAAATTATATATAGATAATATGAATAAAACAAAATATTTTAAAAAATATTATTTATTTAAAAAAAAATGTTTTGCAATATTATTATTTAGCAAATTTATATTGCATCTTATAAAATATTTTAAAACGTGTTTCACGTATGTAAATGTATAAATATAAATATTTAATTTTAATTAAAATGAACTGATTATATTTGCATATTTATCTTCCACTAGTAAAATTTAGGACAAATTCAGATGCAATAGATAAAGTACAGCGTATTATAAGCTATATGCGTATTATATACTTTAAATTATATAAAAGCATTTCTAATTAATTTTATAGTTCCATAATACTATAAATACATTTTATTATTGTTATATATCTGTTTGCATTGTTTCGTGATAAAACAAACCAACTTTTACTTTTTCAATTTTTTTGCACTTGGCTGCTAACGGAACTAGTTTTTTCGCGACAGATGTTCTAGAGAGTGTATCATGTTATGTAATATATGATTAATTATATGTTTACCATCAATTAATTATCCGTGTTAAGAGGCTTTGAAAGAAAGTAGCATGTAATGTTTTGATGTTTGAAATATTATATGTAAATAAATAATTAAAATCTAAATTATTAAGCGTGGATTTTTAATTTCTGACTACTAAAGTTTGAAAGTATGTAATTGGAACATTTACTAATATAATGTTAAGCGGATGATCTGTTACTTCAATGTTAAATTGAATTAAATTGCTTACGGATTATATGGTTGCAATATTACAAATCTGCAAATATTTGCCATGATATTAGAAATTCTTGGCCGCTTTATAATGGTCAAAATATTTGGAACTATTGATTTCTCATTTTATAGTTTCTGCAAATTCTTAATTTTATATTAAATTACAATAGTAACATGATGAATACAATTAAAAACTAATCTACACAAATGATTTCAGTGATAATTGAATACGAATTGTTTCACCATTTTGTTTATTAATTCTATTCATGTTTATTGATATAAATTAACTATTTATTTTTCTTAAAAAGAATATATGATTTTAAAACAATTCTATTTTCTACTTTAATCTATATTCAATGATTTATCCTACTTTATATGGAAAATAATCTGTCAACAAATGCAACAAATATAGACCAAAATTTTTCGTTTATCTTTTATGTAATATTATTGTGAATATGCTTCAGGTTATAGTTAGCCTTGCAACAAAGCTTCAAGCTCGATTTTCAGATTTCGATCTCGGACAGTCTGATATCAAGAAGTAATGACATCAGGTTTTCTTATCGAAATTATAAATCTAAATGTTTCTAATAAGTAAAAAGTAAGTAAGTGAGAATAGCCATTCTCCGACATTACTTCTTCAAATTAAAAATATAACATTATTTGCGAAAATTCAGTTGAAAAGAATAACAACTAGTGGTGTATGGCATTGTGATTAATTTTTTTTTAACTTTGAAAAAAAAAGATTTTTGAGAAATTTGAAAATTTTTAAATAAAAGGACTTCTCTGAAAAAAGTTAATTCTTTTGATATTTTGAAATATTTTGGAATTTTTGAACTTTTTTTTAAGCAATCTCGCTGCTTCAGCTGCGTACAGACGGAATATCGAAGCGCGTAAGCGCCGCGTCCCATTCTAACGAATAAACTTAAAGTCCCATTCTAAATTTACACTTATTATTAAAATCTCCATTAAATCTAATGATTATCTTTGTCCGCCGAATGGCTTTTTTAACTTATTTTACTCGATCTCCGAAACCACTAGACCTACCTTCCTTCTTTCAGTTCTTCATTTTATCAATTCAAGTAAAACGCTTTTTAAATTATTGAAAATGGACTTTCCGTTATCTTAAAAACTGAATTACCCTTTTTGGCACTTTATTTCTTGTATCTTTGAAAGGTCTGGACCTGCCTTGTACAAAAACTAATCAACACGTCTGCTTACCAATAGAAATCGAATGTTTTTTTAATCATTCAAATTGATTGAACCGTGTTCCAGAAATCGTCGACGAAAATTTGCAATCAGAAGAGGTTTTAGGATTGTTCAAATTTAGATTGCTTTTTAAAAAAAGTAACAAAAATAGAAAAAAAAGTAGTTAAGTCAAAAATTTGAATAACTACAAATTTTAAGAAGCATCTAAAACAGTGTTTCCTAATATCAAGCCCACGTCTCATTTTAATTCTTGTTTTAGGGTATTTTAACGCAAATCTATATATAAGTTAGAAATTTAACAACAGAACAGTTTTTTAAACAAAAAAATACGGAAGATTTATAATTGTTATTTCTTAAGGAATAAAAATAAATATCAAAGGTTAACATTGATATGGTGGCATAACGATTGTTTAAATGGCTTTCATGGTTTAAAAAAGTTGAGAAACAGTGACCTAAACTATCAAATCCTTATTTTGGCCTGCACTAATAATCATAAAAGTATATATCGGCAAGTGGAGAATCAAGATTGCGCGAAGAAAACTTTTAGTAAATATTGCGAAATTGACCTAAATGCTTTAGTATCATTTATACCACGTGAAAGCAATTTGAGTATTTCAAAGGATTTGATATATGCAAATACATATAAACATAGACAATTATGAACGTCTGTTTATATAATATGTCCCGATTTATTTCCCATAAATAATCCCGATCGTAAAATCGAATCTTATGTCGAAACAAAATATTCGATCCATTTTCTAATCTGCGCGTCTGTTGCTTCTCTGCCTACAATTTACTTTGTATGTTATTATCCGAATCGAATGAAAGATTTTCATAACTTTCACTGCAGGAAATATTTGATGAGCAAATGGAGGTGTCACATAAACATTACATGGCATATAATCGGCACTGTGTCACTGACGAGTTACGTATGACTGGCCAATTACTTCGATATTACTTCGATCGTTGCGCAATTCATATATAGGAAAAACGTAAATTATTAGATTATACAACTAACTGATTGCATTCGGTAATATCTATAAAATTGTTCAAGAAAATGCCATCTATGCAAGTTTTGTTTTTGTGTTTTTTACACAATTAGAGTACACAAACTAGGTTTAAGTGACATTTTGCCTTAAAGCAAGTTGCACAAACTTTCCGTATATGTGTAAATAATCGCTTTAATCAACAAATATTTGATTTATAGATGATCTACTTATCATACATTATACTTGTTTACATACCCAGTCTGCCAGTTTAAGCGCATACCTGTCCAATGGAGAGGTGTTTAACAGACCTATGTTATGGCAAGGCTATGTTACGCTTCAACTTGCATTCATTATGCTATATTATGTACTAAATACTGCCAAAATGTCATATATTTGCTGTGTATTCAGGCGTCTTACACATATACTTAACGTCACTTGTATATTATGAAGCTGGGTCAGAAAGACCATGTTATCTAAGATCGTTTTTTTGACATTTGTGCGGTTTCTAGGTTAGGTTTTCTATCTGACAATCTGAGAAAAACGCCTGACTGCACAGCAACCGCATGGCCTTTTGGCACTACTTAGAACGATTTTGTAAATTTCTACATCGAATAGCCTTGCCATAATATTGGTCTGATATGCAGCATGTTATCGCTTCATGAGTATCTACCTGTCTAAGTTTTGATGTCTACTTTTGTACCTGCCTACCAGTTCACTAGTATACCTGTGTACTTGTCCACCTGTTCGCATGTTTACCGACCTACTAGTCGACCTGTCTATTTAGCTACTTTTCTACTTTTATACCAGTCAACCATCCTACCTGTGAACCTATTACCTGCTTATCAGTCTATCGTTCTTTTTGTCTACCTGCCCACCAGTTTACCTGTCCACTTGTCTATTTGTCCACCTACCTGTCACATGGGTATCAATATTTATAGTATATTAGTATATAGTATATTAATCGAATGGCAACCCTGTTTCAACCCTTTTTCCTGCAACTTCGAAACTACTGAAATTGAATCCACAAGCAAAATATTTTTCTGATCATTCAAATAAGCTTTTTGAATTTTTAGCATAATTCTGTCTCTACCAAAAACTAATCTGCACTTCTCGCCGTCAACACTAATCGAATGTTTTTTGAATCAATTTAACCGGATGCTCTGTACTCGCAAAAAATGCATTTTCATTTTTCGCACTTTTTGATTCGTATCTTCGAAATGGATGTACTTGCTAGCTAAAAACTAATCACATCTCTCCATGAATAGGAATCGATTATTTTTTGAATCATACAAATCGTCCAACTGATTGAATGAAACCAAGGTTACTTTTAAAATAAAACTTATTTAAGAACAGTATTTTATTTACAAGTATTTGCGGACATGACTGTATTTGCATACAGTCATGTCCCTAACTAATATTCACTATTCTTATTAACTGCCCATAGGGTAAGTTGTAGTAATCGCAAAAAATCTAAAATAAAAATTTTTGCATATCTTTCAATTTCAAAGGTTTCTGAACATTTTGGCTACCTTAGCTAAATCAGCGCAAAATATTTCAAATAATATAAATATAGTATAGTATAAAAAAAAACATTTTTTTTTTCAAAAAAGTCAATTTTTTCCAAAAATTTCAAAATTAAAAAAAATCAATTTATTTCAGAGTTTAAAAAAATTAATCTTTTTTAAATTTTTTTTTTTGGTGCGGGAAGTTTCAGCAATTTTGCACTATGCCATACACCACTAGTATTATTATATTATATACTTATAACTTTGATACTATTTTGAGATTGGTGGAAAAACAAGAGATTTTATTCTAAATCAAACCACTTTCGAAAACTAAAACTTGTCTGTATTCATTGCGGAATTATATGATCTCTGTTTTACCTTATATGTGATTTTAATTTGTTCTTCGTCTTATCTGCTCTTCATACGACTTCTTCATCGTTATTTACCGTTTTATCTGTGCATTTTATTTATTTCTTCTATATGAATGAAATAAGTTAATAAATGAATTTTTATCCAGCCGTGTCTAACAGATGCGATAATAAGTAATATTTCTCGTGTGCATAAATTCCTCACTGAACCGCGTCGTAATCAGCATGTAATGTCATCTTCATCGTCATGGCATAAAATCAGGAAGCTATTACATAATAAACATGCATTCATGTTTTATGAGGAAGTCCCATGTTGTACGTATTGAGATGGATGGACGTTGCAAGATCAACGGAACTTTTATATTGTAACAAATAAAAGATATCGGGCACCAGATATTAATGAATACTTATAGTATCGGTAGCTTCTTTATTGAAGTTATTTATTGGATGTTGCCAATAGTCCGGTTGGAAGCAGTGAAACGAAATTAGATTTTTGTGTTTGTAGAGAAATGTTATCGAGCATTTCGGACCAAATATATGTTTTTGATGACAATTCTTGTAAGTTTTTTTTTTAAACTATAATTAAATAGCAATCAGAATATAAATAAAATCTACAAGCTATTGTGCTGATTATTCGATTTCCACTAATAGTATTGGAGTACTACTTATATCACATTATGGAGGTCACCCCATTGGGCTAGTCCATTTTAATGCATTAGATCGAAGAGATGGTTCTTCTTCATTCTTCTGATATGTGGTGGTTTTAATACGGAAATTAATGTGGAGTTATTGTGGTTGTTGATCTTGTCGTGATGAATTCCGCTTCTGTTTTTCACTACCTCTTGGAACTTATCAATTCTCAGACTTTTATGTAGGATTTGGTTACTGATATACTATTATGCATTTGCAATACACCTTAATTTTTTAAGTTATTTGTTTTCTTCAGACAGATGAAATTTTTTATCTACTGGCGCAACCCCACAACTCTACGCCATAAGTCCAAACCGATTCTATTGTCGCTTTATAAAGTAGAATTTTGTTTTCTAATGGTAATTTAGATTTACCGTCATAGCCAGAACAGTCATTTTATTTGTCTTTCTATTTATTTTGTTTTGCTCTTATATGAGTATTCCAATTTAATTTGCTATCCAAGTGCATTCCTAATATTTTACAGAAGCAGATTTCAGGATAATTTTATTATAATAGACACCGAAGGACATTTACTCTTCACTAATGTAAATGTTTTATGGTGAGATTTGTCTTCATTGATTTCTGTACGCAAATAGTTAGAGCAGTTTTTAATTTTATTTAGATGATGTTGCAGTTTGATGCTTGCTAGTAATGGATTTTTGTCTGTACAAATAATTACTATATCATCTGCGAAGGTTCTAATGATTGTATATAATACTGAGATAACTGGAATGTCTCTTATATAATATATATAATAGAGGTCCCAGAGCGCTGCCCTGTGGAACGCCTGCTTCAAATACACGAAAATAACAAAACTCAGTACCAATTTTTGTACCAAATTTCCTGTTCTGTAGTTACGACTGCAAAAAATGATGGCATTCGGGCAACAAATTATTAATTTTTATTAGGAGATCTTCATGCTTTGTTGAAAGCTTGCTTTTCATCTAGAAACGATCAGCTATTTGACGCTACTCAATTGTCGTACTATTTTATGTTTGTCATATTTTTTATTTTGGGCATTGACTGTTATTTTCTAGAAACATTTTCCAGAGAATGGAAAGGTTATTTTGACTTGGAAGCAAATTTTGGAACTTTTAAAGATGTGATACCATATTTTATTTTGGCACTATTTCGGTCATATTGATTTTTGTGCCAATAAGCATTAACATTTTCTTTTGTATTCACATATAAAGCTAATAAATCCTAACTGTAGATTAATTAATAAAGATACTGTTTATCTTAATACCTAAGTAAATTAACACCTATATACTTGAATTTTTTATTAGTTTTTTTAATAATAGAATGAAATAAATATTTTTGATTAATATCTTCATGTGAAAATAAAAAACACTACAGTTTGATATGAAGCTGAAAGCAATACAAAATTTGTACTAGCTGCTGTGGTTGCAAGGTCGAGGCTCTCTATTACTCTACGTACTTTCCTTGAACCAAATACTTGATCTTATTTAAATTCAGTAATCTGAGAACCCTTTATTCCATATTTTATTTATTGTTTTACCCAAAGTGTTGAAAGATGGTAATTTGAAACTAACGGTAACAGAGTTTTTCTTAACAATCAAATTATAATTTTGATGGGCTGTTTTAAAAAACAATAAAAATTTCTTAATTATTAAGGAATCGAAAATCTAAACTACTTGTATATTTTACAATGTGATTTATAACACTTTTCTATTAGTTTATATTAGTATCTGTTAGTATCGTTTTCTATTATACTTTACATTTCAAAATATACCGAATTCTCTAAATTTCAAAGCGAATCCTTGTTTGTGATCGATAAAAAAATTTTATTTAGAAGTTAAAAATTCGCTTAGTTAGAATCGACTGACCACAGCCAAGCTAAGATAATGTATACCTCATTAAAATAGTAGGAAAGTACTATTTATATGTCATTCATCATAGTTTCAGTCATTAGAAATAATACTGTGACATAGGCAATAAAATATAATATACCTATTGTACGCTATTAATTTATGCGTGAAAACAATGTACACATATAATTAGCATTTATATAGGTTTTTTAACTATAAAAATAAATTTGCTCTCAACAGTGAACGAACATTTTTACTTTGGGTCATTAAATTTGCAATTCTAATTTCATTTCCGATTTTTACATATATAATTACCTGCCTGTGACACAATCAAATATCTCTTTATAATTATAGTATCATAGTTATATATTGTTGGGGTTGTGATTGTCACTTGTACATATATGGTGGTTCCGTTAACATAATAGCCGTCGTAAACATTTGGTATTTTTGAAGGAGGCGTAGATTTTAGATTATAAGACACATTTTAATACCATTGGCTTCTTTAATACATAATTTATCCATACCATATCTGTATCGACTAGAAATATCAACATCTTATAACATAAAGTAGTTAAATATTATAAAATCATGGTATATTATTAACTAATATTTAAAATATTTTATGAAATCATGGTCAACTTCTAGATCAGTCGATCAGTGACGATCATTTTTCTGTTACTTTAATAAATTTGCAAATTGAAACCAACAAAGATATTTATCTATTTCTTAATAATATACTTTCAATCATGTGGAAAATTTTTATTAAACACTTTTGATGTTATAAAAAAAGTCATGAAGTCAACAAGTTCTATTTTATGAAATAAAATTATTTTCAAATTATTAGAATTGCAATGCAATTTAATACAGATTTTTATTGTCTGTACATTATTAACAAATAAAAGCATGGACTTATTTTTATAAGTTGCTAAGTGCCTGAGCATTTCCACAATTAGTATTTGACATATTTTTGCAAATTATTAAATTTTGCAAAGAAATTTTAACAATGTGTAAAAGTTTTAATTACTAAATTTTTGCATCAGCATATAAGGATTTATATAATATACATAGTACATAATATACATATACATAGAAGAGTTTAATTCTTTATTATATGAATAATTTACAAAAAAATAATTTATTTTGTAAATTAGGATTTACAACACCTTAACAGTATTTAAAAAGTTCATAATTTTTTAATTGATCGTAATATCAAAACTAAATATGCATATAATTGTATGTATATCATGATGTTTTTGAATAATATTAAAATACCTAGGTATATAGTTCCATACTAGGATGAAAATATTATGAACAAAAAATATTAGAAGTTTTTCCATAAGATTCGAATATTAAACAAAAATGACAACTTTGAAAAATTATTTTAATTTAAAATGTTATTTTCAATTCAAAAGAAAACTAATCAAATTTTTAATAACAAAATATAATATTTGTTCACATTACATTTAAATTACTTGCCAAATACTACTTTTAAATCGGTGTTTATAATTGCATCTGTTTTATGAACTAAATCTTATTAATATATATAAAATATTGAAAATTAAAAATAATTATTATATTATAAAGTCTGAACCTGGTCGACATATTAAATTAATTTTTGTCAGATCAAATGTCAACATTGCTAATTATCTATTTGACTATTGTTGAAGTATGTTACTTCAATATAATTATTCGATTCTGATTGCTATTAAATTTGTAAATAAAAAAATATAATTATTCAATATAAAGTTACCGCCAAAAATATACGAAAATGAATTATATTAATTGAGATCATATTTAATATCATTATATAAAATTGTATAATTAATATTAAATATAGAATATCATTTTCAAATTTTTATTCGTTGAGATTATAATATGCCTTTATTTCGATAAGAAAATTATGATTTTCAGTATATGATTGTAATTATATTTGTAATAAAATTTATATTATTAGTATTAATACTTTTTTTTCTTTCAGGTGAGTACAAAAGATTTACGATTTACCTGTATCTTCGTTGACTTCAGGTTGGGTGAGCTTGAACATATATATTATAATTGCATTTTCCTATACTTACTAATATAAATAATCGTTATTTGTACTTGTTATTAACAGTAAATTAACTGTTATTAATTTAATTAGTAGATATCGAGCTTAATATTTGCCTTATTAATATAGGTAATAATTCATACAACGATTTTAATAAGAAAAGTTTTTAATAATTTACCAAATTTTAGTGTAACATTCTTACGTTTTTTTGGAAACTTTAAGTATTAAATCAGTATCTTTTCTATTAAACAATTCAGCTATGGTTAAGAGATATTTATGATTATGAAAAAATTTTTTTTTTCTTAAGCGTTTTAAGAAAATTGTTTATTATGTGGAAACACGTTCAAGTATCATCGATATCGCTATAATTATTATTGAAATATTGCTTAAAATCTTCTTGGGCAAGTTTTCAATCATTAGTTGATTTAGAAACAAATACTAATTGTAAGCAATAACATCGGACTTGAAAGCTATTTGTAATGCCTGTTTTTATGGTAGATTTCTATTTCTTACAATAGTTCTAATGAGCAATTATTTACCTAATTGAATTGCATGTTATATTCATCACGAAAGAAGCTTATTAACATTAACAACTTCATTAAAATATTAAAGATTCTAGTTAATGTTGATTATACGAGTATATTGGGAAAGACTGTAACCGTGACTTATTTTTATGGAAATTTAATCATGATTAGTGATTTTCAAGTCACTTGATCAGAAGCTCATAATTTATATCTTGGATTTTTACTATTCTTTTGCTTTTTCTATGAGAACTGATAATCGCTAATTTGAAAATGGATTTAAGAGAAAATAGAGGAAGTAAAAATTTAAATATACAGGAACCTTGATTCTTAAAGTTAAATTATCATTATTATTTATAAGATCATTACCATTGGGTTGCATTTTAAAAGATCCATGAAAGAAGTGAAGAAGTATTATCGCAATTACTCATAGCACAAAACTCTGAATGCTGTTCCAAAAACAAATTAAGCTTTTAATTGTATAGTAACTTTTACACTTGTCCAAGTAAACCCATTGAATTAAAAAAAAAGACTTTAAATATGTAAAATGTTCTGATTATTGCCAGACAATATATAGAGTGGGGTAGAGTAGGGCTTAAAGGTCCGCGTAAAGAAATGTCCAAAGTTAAGAATTTTTAAACAGCAATTTTTCGGACGTAATATCATTTTATTATATTGGTCATGAAGGTAACAATCTTCATGGCATTGAGGTTTTACACGGGATGATTGCTACCCCTGGTAGAGGCGCTAGCGGAGAGTTTGATTGTTCACTTCTAAAAGTAAAGTCCGCGAAACAACATGTGCAGTAAATAATAAATCAATATATCTTCTTTAATTATACTTAGTAACAAATCAGTGATTATAATAAGAACTGCAACAAATACATAATAAATCAACAAATTAGTCTTTAATAGTCCACAGCTACAAGGATTAAAGTTATTGTTTATAATCTTTAATTTTAATTTGTTTATGTACATACTTGCCTAATAGATATAATATCATCTCAATTTGTTTGGACGTATTTTCATGTTATTGTATTGGCCTTGGAAGCAGCACCTTGGCATCTTCATGACATTGAGCTTTTACACCAGACTTAATTTCATTTTCTGCACGTTTTGCACCATATTTCCGAAACTGCTGACTCAACCTTCTCTAAAAACTAAACCGCAAATCTTCTTATCAATAGGAATCGAATGCTTTTTGAATATATAAAACCAGTTGATCCGTTGATCTCAAAAACCTGGAAATCAAAAGCGAAAATTTTAAAACTAAAGTGTTCAATTATAACATTTTTTTGTAATAGATTTATTTAGCAATCACAAATATTACAATATAATTATAACATGGCGACAAATCAGTGATATAATAAGAACTGCAACCTGCAACAA
>NW_020537800.1:0-17329 GCF_003426905.1 Ctenocephalides felis
GTTTCGAGTTCAAATCCCACAGTAGTTATATCTCGGTATCAAGCAGTAGTGATATCAGTTTTTACTTGAAAATTAGACCCAAGTGAAAATCTTTCTCTATCGGGGCATTAATATCAATAGTTATTTGAAACATTCTTGATAATACAAAATAAATATGAAAAAAAAATACAAATCCCATATCACAAATAAATATTTTTTAATATTCTACGAGTATTAAATAAACATATTAAATAATAGGTTTAAAAAATTTAATATTGTTTCCAATCAATCATATTGTAAATTTGATTAAGATGTGAACTTAAAATTTTTTGTTGCTTTGCAGAACCTAGAACTGTTTTTGTGTATTTTTGCATTTGTTCCATTTGGTAAAGCAATCTAAATAAATATAGGTAGTTGCAAATATGTAAATAAGTATTACAAAATATAATAAAATGTAGAAAATAATTGTGGTTACTGTTGCAATAATAAAAAAATCGTTCAAAGTATATGTATTATATATTCATATCCTTGATTCACCTCCCAAATGTGAGACTAAATGCAGCACAAATTAAGCATGTGCATGCATCCCTTCATATGTTGTCAATCAAAAGCATATTAGCTGCATAAATAATCAGTATCAAATGTTCCATATTATGTGCATACTAAAAATTAACCATTTATATTTCAATTACTGAAATGTATCGTATTACCGAACATCCATACGTAATTTACTAGAAACCAACACAGTTTACAACAATGTACCTTATTAATGCACTCCTTAATGAGTGAAAAACGATGTGAATAGGTACATTTTTTTTTTAATTTTAATTGCAATATGTTAAACTAGATATTCAGTACTTGTTTTGACAATTATATGGTTTTTTTTCATGGTTGGCAACCCAGTAGTTGTCCAATCCTGTTGTGACTAATTACTATACTCGAAGTATTTGTTGATATTTTTATGATCTATACCCACTAAAGACGATTTTCAATTGAGATTATATTTAAATCTACGACTTCAAGTGGATATTTGACTTGAAACCTGTCTGATGTCAGACTTAGCTGGAATCGAACCGGCGAACTCTGGACTTGTTTGTGCTAGCCCACTTCCGAACATATTACGCCACCGCTGGGCTTGTGAATAGGTACATGGCAATCTATTTTTATGTATAGATGGGTTTGTGCTTTTCATTAGCGTTATTCAAAGGTATTTTTCACCTACAAAAGTTATGTTCAATTGAAACGCCCTGTTGACATCACAGAAAGTTAATGAAGCCGAAAATTTCGGGACACTCGGTTATTCTTATATTGATTTTAGCACAAACTTTTCCATCGCCCTTTACGAACCAAAACAATGACGTGTTTTCTTCCACAGGATACGGAACCCGATCTATCTTATAAAATATTGTTTGATTGTAATATAAAACAGACAATGGTTTATTGAAATGTGGATGTTATTTTATTTGTGCTTTTTGATTATACATTCGCCGTACATCTTCTTAGAGAATATTTAATGTTATCTCGAAGCATCTCTGGTTACGTGTGCCTGATTAAATTTCTTTATATAATGCTATACTTCTATATTGACGTATGCCCGTAGACATAAATACACTTAAATATATTAAACAGGGAGTTCAGGGTAATTTCCTTGCATTAAAATATTTCCCAGGACTTATCCCAAATCATAGTTTAATAATTGTGTAGTTATTTTATATTATTCACGATCAGATTATACCCATTTTCACCCAGTGAGCCAAAATGATTTAGTTTTTTGAAAACTCTACAAAATCAGAGAATATTATTTTATTACATTCAATTGAGTTATAATTAATAATTATTTAAAAATGAAATGAAGGTATAAACAATTTTTTTTTGTTTTTAAAAGATCCTGATCTCAGTAAGTTATAGTAATAGCAAAAGAATCGAAATTGAAAATGCTCATAAATCTTCACGTTTCAAAGGTTTCTGAGCATTTTGGCATACATCAGAAAAAATGAATGTATGTATGTGCGTGTGTGTTTTTGGCCAAAGCAGATTCAGCCGTTGCGAAGATACGGAGCAAAAAGTTCCAAAAATTGCCATTAAGTTTTTGAAAAAACGATGCGTCCGATTTGAATAAATCAGAAAACATTTAACTTGTATTAACAAAATGAAAAACTGTTAGAAATTTGGTGAAGGCAGGTCTAGCCGTTTTGGAGGTCCAATAAAAAATAGTAAATAAAATGCGATTAGGCGTTTAAAAATATTTATTAGACATATAAAATCTCCGAACGCATCAAAGTTTTAGATATTTCATACAGGTCTAATAATACGTGCAAATTTTGTAAACATTTCTATGGGTTCCATACGAAGATTTATAATGTTTAACCGTAAGACTGCTTCGCAGCGCTTATGCGCTTTGATAATTCATCTCTACTTCACGCAGCATGATTGCTTTGACAAAAATCAATTTTTCAATTTATAAAAATCAGATTCAACAAATGAGTCCACTTTTTCGAGATTATCAAAAATATAATCTTTTCAAAGTTCTCAAAATATGTAAAGCTTTTAAAAAATTTAAATCATGGTACGGAAAGTTCCAGCAATTTGTCAATGCATCACTGTCATTTGTTATTAATGGAATCATATGAAAATTGACTTTGCAAACAATCTTATTAATCAGTATCTTCAATTATATAAGTACTCAATCAATTATACCAATTATATCATTCTTGTATATATCAATAAAAAATAACAATTGTAAAGTTTAGTGAATGTATTAGTTAATTTTTTGTATATGTTTATCTTTAAAAATAATTTCTGTGCATTAAAGGTTAAAAGAACTTTTTTTCAATTTCTAAATAATTAATATTTCGCTATGGATGTCGTCCCTGGATGACATTTTGTGTTTACCTTTGCTTCAAGATTTATTACTATGAGTTAGTATAAGCATTGAGAATTCTACTCTCTTTTGTAAATTCTAGTTTATTAGAAGCATAATTTTAATTTTTCAACATATTTTATTGGTTTATCTATGTATCTCCCCGTCCAGCAGCGACACTCCTCGGAAACGTAGAAATATTTATGAATACAAATTTAAAAAAGGCCTTAAGGACAGCTAAATAATATTATAGTTTTAGCTATCCAAAAATACTTGAACTATATTCATACGTATATGTATTATAAATATATGTATGCTTGTATACACATATATTTGTACAGGTATATATGATTATTTTACTTTTTGGAAATAATGTGTAATTTAAAGAACATCATAAAAATCTTACAAATTTCCTTCCAACCCGCGGTCCTTTCTACTCATACAACGCTATATACTCGTTTACGGAGTTAGTCAGCAATAATTTGATATGATGTTCATTTATAATTTATGGAGAAAAAAATCACTAAATCCGATATCGAGGTATTATATTTCCATAGCAAATTATACACTATGGGACTCGAGCCGAGCAGTGTGCGTGGCTCTTACATTTATTTGTATGTAGGTAGGCCCGCATTAAGAAAATTAGGTATCCGAAAGCAGAGGTAATTTGCTGAGTGAGTTTTTATGCTGATTTTATTAGACATTAATCTATAATTATTGTAATAAACATAATTTTATTAGATTTTAATACGTTAAGATATTATTTTTTTCGGTTCGAAGTATATGGTTAGCCAAAATGTATACGAAATTAATCTAACTATACGATAGGAATGGATGATTTATATTTGAGCTCATATGTGTAATCAAAACTGTTTTGAACAATAATGAAATGTTTAGCAGTTAATTCAACAGTGTTTTGCAAATTGATGCTACAATGTTAAGTTTTGAAGCTATTTATTTTTATTTTTTTAGTTTTTTTTTCATTTTCTTATAATATCATAATGAAATTGTATATTGTTACATGGAAAAGAGAAAAATCAATCAATAAAAAACATTATAATTCTTAGTGAAAAGCTCCCACTCGATAAATTATTATAGTTACAATTACTTTTATATGCATTTATTTATATATTTATTATTTATCTTTCTTTTATTTCTTTTCATATCACAGCAATTCAATTTAATTTATTTATCAATGTTTAAAAGGATTACTTATGAGTAATCTTTTAAAATAGATGTTAATTATCCATATATCCCCAAAATTACTAGATGTCTTTTTTTTTTAAGACAGATTGTAATTAATAAAAAAAATAAAAAAGAATTTAGTGAATGTATAATTTCATTTTCAGTGAATGTTTATTAAAAAACAAAGAAATGTTTATTAAAAGCAAAAAATAATTATAATTGTATAAAGAAAATTTGTTTGGTTTTAGCAGTTTGTGAAAGAGAAATGTAAACTAGGTTATAAAAAATAATAATTTAGACTTCACTTCATTTATTAAGTTAGGTTTTATGTGCCAAACGCTTGAACTGTCAAAAAGCAATAGAGTTCGATCGAGAGCGTTTCACACATAAAACCTAACCTCCAAATTATTAACTTGGGTATGTGTTACCAAAGTGATATCAGAAAGTTGCACTTGTGATAAAATTGTTATTTGACAATTGAATCAATTGGAGATTAGATTTAAAGCAGATTTAGAGTAAAACTACATAACATTTTTACTAACTTCCCGTAGGGCAAGTTGGGGTAATCGCAAAAAATCGAAAATGAAAATATTCATTTATCTTTACGTTTCTAAGGTTTCTGAATATTTTGGCATACCTTAGAAAAATGGATGTATTTGAGTGTGTGTGCGTGTGAGTGCGGATACAAATTTTTGTCGACGAATTCTCGAACCGATCAACCGATTTGAATAATTCAAAAAACATTCGATTCGTATTGATAAGGAGACATGCTGATTAGTTCTTGGCGAAGGCAGGTTTAGCCGTTCCAAAGATACGGGCAAAAAGTGCCAAAAATTAAAAAAAAATTCTTACAAAAATTTGAGAATATTTCGAGAATTTAAAAAAAATCGAATATTTTCAAAAATTTCCAAATTCTCGAAATATTTAGAAAAAATGTTTTTTTTTTAATTTCAAAAAATTTCAAACTTCTAAACAAATTTCAAAAGTTGAAAAAAATTCTAAAATATCAAAAAAATTTAATTAAAAAAAAAGACTTTTGTAACGTACTCATAAGTTGTTCATAAAAACGATTGTCGCCCACATTAAAAGCACTTATAAATTCACAGTATGTAATAATCTATTTGAAATTATTTAAAACAATTATTGATTATTTTTATTCATCGAATGTCTAATTACGGTACGGGAAGGTCCATCAATTTGCCTTAAGGCACGATGCCATGCACCCCACTAGTTTTATCTTAGAATTGACACCTAAATTGCTACAAATTGGTCTTGGTTGATCTATTTTTTTTGAGACGCCATAGAAAAATTAAGTGGGAAACGTAGTAGTTCATTAGGATGATCTTCAATCTCTAAGAGGTGTTGATGGCGTCTGCTCTTGGTAACATTTATTTAACATTTATGTTCATTCTACACGTTTAATTATTCCAAAAAAATTATTATCAATTTGTTTCGTATCAATATATCTATCTATCTAATTCTGGTAGTTTGTTCCTGTCCAGTCAGTAGTTCATTAGCGTGATCTTCAATCTCTAAGAGGAGTCGATGGCGTCTGCTCTTGGTAACATATATATCTATGCGTTTAAATTTCAAAAAATTTCATTATCAATTTATTTCGTATCAATATATCTATCTATCTAATTCTGGTAGTTCGTCCCTGTCCAGGTCTTCCGAGTTTTATATTCTTTTAACGCATGTTTCCACATAAGTTATGGTCGGTTGCGAAGGACCCCTCTCGTGTTGGATATGTTTAGAAGTTCTTATTTCGCTGCTCGTAAATTTATTTCTTTTATGATTTTTTATTTATTGGGATGAGCAAACCGCTAATAGTATTATTATGTGCGCTCATTTAGAATCGTAATTGCATCCATGTGTATTTCGACCACATATGCTAATGGAAATGTTACTCTTGAGAAGCAAGAAGAACAATTTCAATATTTTTATGTTACCCTTACAAGGGTTTCATATTCATTTGTAGTAAAAAAAAAACTAGAGCATGGCATCACTAATGTATTTTAAGAAAAATTACTGGAACCCGTACTGAAAATCAAAATTTTTAAAAAAGCTTTAACATTTTTTGAATAATGAATGATTTTTGAAAATTTTGAAAGCAATGGTGCTGCGTAGCCGTCTAACGGATAAATATTGGTACGGTACCCTTAAAAATATATACACAATTTATACTTATTATTAAAATCTCTACAAAATATCTAATAATTCGATGTGCATATGATCGAATGATCATTTTTGTCCGCCAAATGGCTTTTTTTTCTTTTATCATAGAATTTCCGAACCCTTTGAACCTGTCTTCCCAAAAATTCAATCAGTTTTAGTTCATTTCAATAACACAAATAAAATGTTTTTGAATCATTCAAATCGGACGCTCCATTCTCTCAAAACTGAACTACTATTTCTGGCAGTTTTGCCCTCTCTCCTCAAAATAGATGGACCTGCCTTTGCCAAAAAACTAATAAGAACGTCTTCTCATCAATAGAAATTATTCAAATCGGTTGATCCGTGTTCATGGAATCGTCGACAAAATTTGTATCCGCACAAACATACACACATATACCTATTTTTCTAAGGTATGTCAAAATGAACACTCTAACTTACTCTACAAGAAGTTAATTTTTCGAGTTCAATTTTTTATTAATTTATATATCCATAACAAACCTTTAAATACATTTTCTAACACATAGCATATAGGTAATTTTTTAAAAAAACTGAATCTGATTTGCAAGAGTTTCTTTTCATATAGAAGAGTGCAATTAAAATTCGGTACAATTGATTAGCGATTTTTACATAAAAAGTCTAAATCGTATTGGGTGTAAATTTTGAATATTTAAAGTGCATTACTGAATATCTAAATTAACCTTTTCGACTCGGATGCCGCCGCTCCGGCATCCATACATAAATACACTTCGGAATTCGCGATAAACTTCATTATTTTAAGCGTATTAGTAATTCTTGGTATGAAATCTAGTAGTATGATTTTTAATTATACATGAATAAAGATGTTACTTTTTAGGAGCAAGAAGAATAATTATTTAGATATATTATTTTTCTGGTTTACAATATAAATGAAAACATCTTAAGGATTCTAGATAACATCTCCATGAAAATTTTAATAATTCATACTATCACAAACCCACAATTAGATAAGTTTTCATGTTTTAATACATAAAAATGTTGACCCTTGAAAATTAACTTTGTCAGTTTTTGCAACTTTTGTTCATAAAGTCTGGAATTACTCGTACATTGATTTTATATTTAATTTTTTTTATTTATTTAACAATGAACTTTATTTCAAGTTCATTAACAAAACTTGGTAAAAATTCTAGTAGGGTATGATCTTAGTGTTATAAAAAATAGTTGATTAAAATCGAATATTAAAATTGAATAAATGATAATGAAAAGTAACTTGATAAGTTCTTACAGAAAAAGTTTAAAGCATTTGCAATGTTTGAAACACTTTTTTAAAAATTTTGGAGATTATGGAATATTAGACATGAAAATATTGAAGACATTTAGAAAATATTCATAATATTGAGCAAAACTTAGTCGAAATTGTCCAAATTTTAGAAAAATATTGAGCAAAATTAATAGATTTGAAAAATATTAGATATTCAGAAAATATTCATAAAAGTTGGGCAAAACTTTGTCAAAAATTTTCCAAATTCTAGAAAAATATTGCGCAAAATTAACATATTTTTAAAATATAAAAGACATTCAGAAAATATTCCCAATATAGAGCAAAATTTTAGATTTAGTCAAAGGTTGTCCAAATTTTAGAAAAATATTGAGCAAAATTTTAGTTTTTTTTTAAAAATCAATGGGATTTGTGAAAACGTTCAGTTTTGTATTTGTTGTTTATGTTGAAATTGTTGTTAATGTTGAAAGATTTTTGTAAATCGTCGAAAATTTTTTGCGCGCCTCGAGATGTACATTTGAAAACCTTGGAAGATTTTGGACAAATTGATAAATTTTTTGGACATTTAAAAATTTCAAGTAAATATTGAATAAAGTTCCATGAGAATATTGAGAAAGCTTAAAAAATTATACGAAATTATTTTTAAAAAAAAGTTTGAAAGGATTCTAGAAGAGTTTATAAGAGATTTTGAAGAGGTTTGAAAGAAATTTTGAAAGAGATTAGTAGTGGTGTAAAGAAAGTTTGTTCAAGATTTATGATTACTTATACATGATTGAATATAAGCAAAAGACTAATGGACTTCAAGGGCATTTAAGTGAATGCATTACTATAACATCTGGTTTTATCAGACCTCAACAAGGCACTGACTTACATAAATAATTCGATTCAATGGTTTCTAAAACAAAATTTTAAAAATATTACCCAAATATACATTAAGAAAAAATTGGAGCAGTAACAAATCATAATTCACTATAAAACACCGAATGTATGAATGAATGAATATGTTCGCCGAATGAATGAATTTGATATATTTCTATTGTAAATTGGAAAATGCGTTGACGTACACAGTTATCCCATAAATCTGAAAGTCGACAGGCGTTCGCATTTCTTGCGGGCAATAAATACACACCTCTTTCAATAAAACAGAACGCACAAAGAAATCCTTTTTTCTTTTATATGAAATGAGATATTTGCTTTTTTCATGGCATAGCGTATTGGACTCGAAATCCTGAAAAGGGCGATAATCTTTTTGAATTGTGATATATACGACCTACATGTTGGGCGGACAATAAAGCGACGAGGCCGGGAAATCGCGCGGTCCGAGGCGGGAATTTCGAAAATTTAATATGCATCTTTTACGGTTCCTTCCAGATTTTTAGTTCCGAAGAAATAGTATAGTTTAGTTTCATATTGAATATTGTTTAACTCTTGAAGTTTTAAAAGCTTAAAAAAGATCATAAATATTAACATTGCTTATCTTGACAACATTATGGAATTAACATTTAATCTATTATTATTAGGAAAAAAATATTTATTTGATAAAATATAGAAAAATTTAGAAAGTTACGAGGGCCCATAGAGGGTTAAATTGTTTGCATAATGAGTTCATATTTTCGCCAAGCCGGTAACAAATTTTGTATTTAAACTATTTATTTACAAAATTACTCATTTACAATAACTTTGAATTTTACATATTATCTGTAGTTAATAAAACATATCTCGTTACAAAAGCAATTATTTTGGTTGCTGATATTATCTTCTGCAAATAAATAGCTAAATTAATGCAATCAATAATCATTATAAAATACATTAGTTTTATGTAGAATATTAATTTAGTCAATTTATTTATCATATTAATAGGGGTTAATATACGTATCATAAATATTCATATATAAACAAAACAGCTAGTTACACGATTGTACGAATTTTCAACTATGTTTGATTTTTATATGATATTTATCATGTGTAGATTTTAAATTATAAAATATATTTGAATTTGTTTCATATTAAATATCATATGCAAAGAAAATATTATATATTTATATATATATATATATATATATATATTAGGGGAGTCCTTAATATGGATGTTTTTGAAAAAAATTCTTTGAAAGTTTTAGCCCCTAATATTGACTTTAAGGATAGTCCGCACTCCAACCAAAGTTTCTATGGAAGTAACGTGGATAAAATTTCATATAACGAATCAAAATTTTGAGAATAATATTGTAATTGCTTATTTTGATAAATAAAAATTTACAACAAAATTTGAAATATTTTATAAAATAAGTATTTACTTAGAAAGAACCAAGAAACTTTGGTTGGAGTGCGGACTATTTTAAAGTTAATATTAAGAGCTAAAACTTTTAGAGAATTTTGTAGAAAATTTGAAAACATCCATATTAAGGACCACTCTAACATATTCTGTTGTGATTTGTCGTACCTACTGATCATTCTTGACGTTCACACTTTAATCAAATACACCTAAGTCTGTTTTTACACGGAGATTGGTTCCAGAAGAATCCGTGTAAAAAAGAAAACGTGTAAAAAAAGACATTGATCTTATACAAAAATGGGTGATTTGTTCCTAATCTCTAAAATCTATTAAAATTGGTGAAAAACAAGAATTTTTAAGAACAAGAATTAAATTAGTGCTATTCACATTTGCTTTGACCAGTAAAAATTGTTTGTGTTCGCAAACTATCGATACTATCAATGGTTTCAGTCTTTTTTCTTTCATAAATACTTTTTTGTGATATGAACATACTTCGCAAAAATTTAATTTGACAAAAAAATTTAGGTACATAAAATTTCAAATCGTGCTAAATGGAATAAATTCGTGTAAAAAAATTAAAAATATTCAATTTTCAAACCGTGTTATATCAAAACCGTGTACAAAAAGACCGTGTAAAAACAGACTTAGGTGTACATTTTTAGAACATAAAGTAGAATGAAGTAAAATTATTTCGACACAATTGCAAATATAAACTTGTTTAAAAGATAGCAATTGAAAAGCATTATTTTTAATTATTTTCGAAATAGAATGTTAAAAATTTTAATGTCGGAATTTTGAAAATGGCAAGTTTTAATTAGTTGATATTTTTACATATCAGGAAGTTTATGCAACTTGAAAAAAATTGAAAACAAACACCGAGTGCAGTACATCTAATTGCAAGTTTGAATTTGAATCTATAATTTATAAAAATTTATTTTCAAATGTATTGATGGTAAAATTCTTAACAATTTTTTTTTATCGATTTCGATTTTTTATTACTTAGCATTTTCATAAAATCCAAAACTATTGTCAGAACCATAAATCCAGTTTCCTTACAAATGCATTTAAATATTACATTTGAATGACAAATACTTCCTAGAACATCATAAACCTAAAAAAATCTATTGAACTCGAACCAAATATTTCACATGAGCTCTAATAATAAAAATAGTACCCTCATTATATCATCTTTTATAACACTTGACTACTACTGTGCTGGTTTAATAAAAAATTCGTCTTTTCTTTGCTCACATATTAATTTCTATATACTCGCATGCACTTCTATGGTAAGTAAAGGCATATCCCTAAAGTTTCCCATAAGTCTTAA
Organism: Ctenocephalides felis; assembly: GCF_003426905.1. Classification (NCBI taxonomy): domain Eukaryota; kingdom Metazoa; phylum Arthropoda; class Insecta; order Siphonaptera; family Pulicidae; genus Ctenocephalides; species Ctenocephalides felis. Next base: position 11,054 of record NW_020537800.1, read on the forward strand.
ACCCTTTTTTCTCAATACTTTCGCCCTTCTGGGGTAGCAAATGTATTTTGATATTTATTGTTGTGCCCGGACAATGGAAACACAAAAAGTCGGTCAATAGAATCGCTTTCTTTGCATTGTTGCAGAAATGCTTTCATCGGATCAATTCAATATGGGGATCGGGAGAGAAGTATAGTTGTTATTTTCTTAATTTGCATGCATCGACGACTTGTTCAATAGACTACACATTTGGTTTTTCTTTTGAAGAAAGGGACTAATTTGCATATCTCGGACAAAGCGTTAAGTTTTATTTCGGGCGTGGCCCGGGAAGAATTATCTAGATGGGTGCAGAAGCTCTGGTTGGATAATAAAATAATAGGCGACTTCGTGACAGATGAATTAAATTATTTAATTTACCTGGGTTTTTATAATTCAAAAATATAATTTTTGTTGTCACCAATATTGCTACAACAAGTAATTAACACGTTAAAGCCATGCTAGTCGCATGCTTGGTAAAACAAGGTGGGTTCGATCTTTTGTTCTGGACAACATTGCTTACAATTGGCAGATTCATTTGAATCCCACATGAAAATATAGTATTATGACATTTTCTATCGGGCATTGCGATGCGAAATGGCAACAAAAATGATACTGACATTTTTAATTCTGACCAGAATTATTATCTGAACGTCACAATACTTACTAGCTATAATATAATTATATTATTGAATGAAAACATTCATAACTATTCTCATTGTTAATATGTTGTGGTGTATTTTCTTATTATCATTTTTTAGGATGCAACTCAATGGTTGTTCTATCACCTTGTGGTGAAATTTTTACTATACATACTTCTAAATTGTTACGTGATATTTTGCAGCAATGGCCCCTGTTTTCACTTGGAATCATATTTAGATCTGTATTTTTAAGCGATAATGTATACTACTACTGCTTGATATTAGGTTATCTGTTGCGCGCGATTAGGACTCAAAATCTTGTGATTGCTAGGCCTAGATTCTCATCCATATACTATGAGCACTCTGGCTATTATAATCATAATAAAAAAATTTCTCTAGCATTTTTATTTATTCTCATTGTTAATATAAGATGTTGTGATGTATTTTTTACTATCAATCATTTTTTAGAAAGCAACTCAATGGTTCTTCTTTTTTTTGTGATCGAATTTTTACTGATATATTGCAGCAATGCCCTCTTATCATCACTCGGAATCATTTGTACATCTGTATTTTTAAGTAAAAATGTATACTACTACTGCTTGATGTCAGGTTGTCCATCGCGCGCGATTTAAACCATATATAGGTAGAGTAAGGTAAAGGTAAAGCACCATATATAGGTAGAGTAAAGGTAAAGGTAAATGTAAAGGTAAAGCACCATATATAGGTAGAGTAAAGGTAAAGGTGAAGCACCATATATAGGTAGAGTAAAGGTAAAGGTGAAGCACCATATATAGGTAGAGTAAAGGTACAGGTAAAGCACCATATAAATATGGTGACCATACGTCCCGGATTGGCCGGGACAGTCCCGATTTTTTCTAAAAGCAATATTTGTCCCGGTTTTACCTGTTTTGTCCCGGATTGTCCCGGATTGTCCCGGATTTTTAAAAGTAGTTTGATAGCCGATGTTTTTTTAAATATATTTCAACTAGAAAATTTGTTTTTAGCTCATCAACATCCTACCCCCCCCCCTCCCCGCTCTCACAGACATTCTAGTCCGTCCCGGATTTCATGCAAAAAATTTGGTCACCCTACTTATAATTTGTGTTGAATACAATTTACCAATTTAAAAATTAAATGACTGTAAATTTTGTACCTTGCTGAAACTTCTACTGTCCCCGACTACAGGTAAAATCCCTCTTTTTTGTGGTGACAAAAATATTTGAAAGTCAGCTAATTATATTTTTATCAGAATGTATTTTATAAATTAAACCAGCATCGATTGAAATTTCTATCTATCCATGGGTTAACTATTCTACCATACCCAGCATTTTTATTTAAAATGCATCTTCAATCGTGCTGTAGCATTTTACAGGATCAGCTAAAACGCTGTCATCGAATGGATTGTATTTTATTCTCTCAATTTGCATGCATCGGCAATTTATTTTTTTTATTCGTAAAGTTTTGTCGGATGCGGAGTCTAATTTACATACTTCGGACAATGCATAGATTTTATTATGGGTGTGGATGGCAATAAATTACTAAAGACGTTTACAAAAGCCCCTCGGTAGCATAGATTTTGTAACAACGATAACAGTTGAAATTTTCAGATAGGCAATTATTAGTTTTGTTTAAAATAAATGGTAAAATGAAATAGAAAATTGAATTAATGAAGTATATAGAAGTAGACCTATTTTTTATTGACCTCGCTTACTTAGACCATATAGCCACCTACATTTCATTTTTATATTCTATTATATATTTATATATGTTCTATACTATCTTTATATATAATCTGTAATATATTTTACTTATATATATTAGGGTGGTCCTTAATATGGATATATTTGAATTTTTTTGTCAAATGCCTTCAAATGCTTCCAAAATGATAATAAGAAATTTCTGAAAACTTTAGCTTCTAATTAGCTGCAAACGTTGTTTTCAAAAATATTGATATTTTGAATACTTGCAACCCGTTTAATAATGTTTTATAAGTATAAATAAAACTACAAATAAAAGTACTAACTGCAATTAAATAATATTCATCTAAAGCATACTATTGAATGTAGTTGATAATCTTCTGCCAAAATCATTTGATATTTGACGTATGAGCTTCAGTCGATTGTTTCACTTTAAATTACGCTACAACAAAAATTTTTAAATTAAAAAATGTGGAGTTTCTACGCAGATTTGAAGTAATTTCTAACCTTCTGCACAATCTCTGGATTAGCACGAATATTTTAAGACTAAAACTGGCCAAATCGGTTCAGCCGTTTTCGACTTTTAGCATACCTAACATAATGTCGAGCTACATTTTATACATATATTCATATATATTACAACAAGTTTTTTGTTGTTTTTTACTACTGATCTTTGCATTCTTTTTCTTTTATAAATCTGATAATCTCCAACTCTATACTTGCTCTCTTCTTACTTTTAATTTTTAATAAAATTCAACTAAACTATTCAAATTCTATTTAAGTTTAACATAGCATTTCAAATTATACTGAGCTATTTCCGTAACTAGGCTTAAATTAGATAATTTACTAGTGTTAGATAATTTTTTACATGAATAGATGGCGCTAGTATGAATGTTGGTATGAGTGATTGTATGGGGATCTATATAAGATTACTGTAGATAGATGATAAAAAAGAGTAGTTAATGTAGAATGAAGGGTAGTAGTGAATATAGAGATTATATATAGAGATCAATAGTGTAATTAGAATTAATAAATAAGTAATAAGATCAATGTGTCTAAGTAGAAACATCCAGTATTAACACTAGAATACAACAAAATAAATTAATTTAATCGTCTTAATCTAAATAATTTTATCATAACAAGTTCAACATCAAATTAGTCGAGCTATTTGGAGGTTATGACACAAATAAATGTATTTAGTTCAACTCAAGATTGTGCTAGTTCAAGATCAAACTAAAATTTTGCTCGTTTGCAAAACCTAATTTATTACATTTTAGTATTGTTTATAAAATATATGACTAATTATGGTATGGTGTTGTTCTATAATAAACATGTCTATTTATAGTGCACTATGAAATAAGGCCATGATATAATTATAAATATTTAATGTAATTATGTAATATTTATATATTTACTTTAATATTTATAATTATATTTGATTATGTAATATTTATATTACAAAATTCAAAAATTATCAAAATTTCATTAATTGTTAAATATATTTTTCAACAATCAACTTTATTTCTAATATTTAAAACTAGTGGGGTGGGTGGCATCGTGCCTTAAGGCAATTGCTGGAACTTCCCGTACCGTAACGAAATGTTCGAGGAATACTGAATGTTTTCAAATAGATTATTATAAATATTGTAACATTGTCTAATATTTATAAGAATTATATAAACTGAATTGCAAAGTTGAAATTATTTGTTTCAACAAAAAACTAAAAAAAAAAAAAAAAATGGAACAAAAATTTTTTTTCCAAAATCAATTATTTTGTTAAGACAAGCAGAAAGTTTTTTGAATCATTCAAATCGGACGCTTAGTTCTCTCAAAAACTGCCATTTTTTACATATTTAGCTCCGTATCTTCGAAATGGCTGGGCCTGCCTTTGCCAAAAACTAATAAACACTTCTCCCAATCATTACTAATTGAATGTTTTTTAGATCATTCAAATCGGATACTCCGTTCACTCAAAAATTCGATTTCTATTTTCCGCACTCTTTGCTCCGTATCTCCGAAACGGCTGGACCTGCCTTTGCCAAAAACTAATCAGCTCTTTTCCCTATCAATAGGAATCGAATGTTTTTTGAACCATTCAAATCGGTTGATCCGTGCGCCCTAAAACGTGACTGGAAATTTGTATCCACACATACATATACACACACACACATCCATTTTTTCTGAGGTATGCCAAAATGTTCAGAAACCTTCAAAACGTCGAGAAATGTAAAAATTTTCAATTCCGATTTTCGGCCCATTACAATAACTTACCCTACGGGAAGTTAATAACTATCAAATATGGTAAAAACTTCACAAATTGACATTTCTATGAAGTTCCTAATGTTTTATAGTAAGCAGATATAAATGTAAAAAAGGATATGAATGTAGAAAATGATTAATTTTAATTTAAAGTACTTGAAATCTTTTGCATTTTTATATACAAAGCTGAAAATTAAAAAAATTGTACTTTCAACGGTCTATTTTATAAAATATTTATTTGAGATAAATATTATCTTAAACTAAGCCTTTTAAAATTTAGTTGAATATTACTTACATTTAGAGACTGAATAATTGATTCAATTATTGTCATTTCTTTATTAGTTGTAATTTATTCCTTATTAGTTTTGTACTAATAAATAAACAATAAAAAAAATTAAAATAAAAACGCAAACAATTAAAATAATAATGTAATTTTTGAAAATTATTAACATAAAATATATTTTTTTATGTAGTTCGAAATATGATTTCAAGTAAAAATTTTTTTTTGAGGCATTGCTGCAACGAGTTAAAAATAAGATCACAATTGAAAATAATTGTATAAAAATTAGGAAAGAAACATTGGGTTGTTAATTTATATTCAATATAAGTGAAGAAATGTATACAAAATATTTATAACAAAATTGCACAATTTTTAATAGCATGCCTGTGGAAGTATGCAAATTTATTGTGTGGTTTTCTTCTACAAAATATTAATTTTATAACAAAATGCTTGTTATATTAGATTTTAAAGTAGGAAATATAGATAATAGCAAATTCAAAAAATCAATGACATCAAAAAAAAAATTACAAAATCGATTTTTTTCTTGAGATTTTCTTAACAATTACTTATACTTAACAAATGCTTATCATTTTATTTAAAATAAAATTGACGACTCGAATAAATGTTATTAAAAAAATCTCAAATTTTGGTCTTCTCTAATCTACTATTCTTCAAGATTTCTTAAAAAATGCTTTTTATTTTCTTTTTAAAATAACGTGACGACTTGAATTCATGTTTCTTTTTCAAACAATCTCATTCGATTTTGAATCCAAAATTCTCGTACATTAGTTTTCAACCACTTTCTCTTTCGTTGCCCAGAAAAACAGCAGAATCATATTTAAAGTCTCCTTGGTTACACAGCATTAAAAATGATAAAACTGCTGACACAATTCCTGTTAAAATCATTATAAATTCATGAAAAAAAACTTAATTTTATAATATACATATTCAATTGTAGTTCTAGTTATGATTTTCCATTTAGAAAGCAGATATAAGCGCGCGATTCCATTTATCAAGCGTTTGTTATTTTTTCTCTAACAATCATGCACCTATTGTAAATCATATCAGTAGATCTATTTTGCTGAATGGACTAACTCAATATTTTATTTATTGCATATAGACTGCGTATGGTATGATGTTAATTAACATAAAATGTATTTATGTCAGTCGCCGCACATATTAATAAGCGTCGGCACTGAATACTACAGCCCATGTATTGTTTCCTAGTTTTTGTTCGTTGAATTCGTTAATTTGACACCCTACACAGGGCGGCTGTGGTCATAGGAAGGGAGCTGGGCAGCTCGGAAATTTTACAGGTTTAATAAATTTTTATCTATTTTTCATCTGTCGAGAGTACAAGATCACAAATCTCTTAAGGCAAAAT
>NW_020537801.1:0-56957 GCF_003426905.1 Ctenocephalides felis
TTTTAAAAATTCATCACAGTTTGAAAAATTTTTTAGCGCTTGTGAAAAGTGGACCTTTCATCGATGTTTTATCAAAAACGATTTGAATCATTCGATGTTTCTTGATAGAAGCTATATTTTCGCACTTTTGTGCGACGTTTTTTTACAATTGCTAGAAAAATGAAAAAAAATTGGTTCATGTTTTAGCCAAATTATCTGAATCGATTTTAAAAATTCAAGATATACGAGACATTGTTTGGGAATATTGCTGATTAATTTTGGACAGAGATCGGCCAAGTCGTTCATTCGTAATTAACAATTGAATTTTTTTCGATGAAACTCTTTATGATAGATAATAGATATCATGCTCTTAAAAATATACTACAATATCACGGCCGTACGACAAATCGTTTCATTTTCAAAATTCATCAAAATTTGTAAAAAAATTGTGATGTGATAAGTCAAAATTTGAATTTCGCAAATTTGAAAGCCATCAAAATAATCTCGATATAGAGGAGCCGTGATTAGATTTGCGAAAATATCGACGAAGCCATTAGAAATGACTTTGGAATTAGCAAAAAAGTAAGTGAGAAGTCTTCAAAATTTCTAGTTGTGTAAAAAACGTTACTATTATTTTAAATTATAAGATGAAATCAAATTATAATAATCATACCAGTATTTTCTTATGGAAAAGACTAAATATTTTACAAAATTACTATAACTTACACTACGGAAAATTAATCATGAATATAAATTGGTTGAATTATAAAATCAATTAAAATTTGGAATAATATGCTACAATTTTAGGATATACAAGCACTCGTGTATGTGCACTATAATTGCAATTGGTGTGAGTGTGTGGTATAGAATAGTAAATGACCACTTTTTTATAAAGTGCACGGTTCAATTTTAAGTATTAAAGTAGCTTGGATACGGCTGATTTATTGTTCGATTAAATACAATCCTGGTATTGCGGATATTAGTTTTACTTTTTAGAAAAAAATACTTATATCAAACTTTACTTAATAATTTTTTTTTGTTTATTGGCTGCTTAAAAATCACGGAAGTGGCTCTGTGATCTAAATTGATTTAGAATTGTCCGACTTGTATCAAAATTAAAATTGTTTGCCTAGCACTCACTTTACAATATCCCCTACAAATCTTCTGAGCAACAAGTCACCCTCAAAGACAACTGCTTACAAACGCGTACCCAAATGTTTGTCCACACAATTTTGCGTGTACATTTCTTAGCAGGCGACCCGCCACGGCGACGAGCCGCGGGCGTCGTATCTCTTTAGCGGGGTTAATTAAGCGGGTATCTTAACCAAACAGTTCCTTGCGAGATCGGGGACACAGGGCACGACGACGTACGCACCCTCGGGCTCTCTTCCTCTTTTGTGCCTATTTGTAATTATTTCCCCGGTCTTTCTTGTTGAAAACGCAGCTAATACGATAGTTCCTCTCCCTGTGGCCAATGCGCCATAACGCACATGTGGGTAATAATGCATTTAGAGATTCACAATGCTCTAATAAGATAAACTTCTCATTATGTTGTTAATTATGAGTTATATAATTAACATAGCAGGGGAAACTGGCTGCGGTACGATGACTGGTTACTGGTTTACTTTTTTTTGATCAGCCATAATTTTGCTGATTTGCCACTTAACTGAGAGAAAAGTAAATTAAAACGTAATTTTAATATTTATTTGTCTACGTGAAAATACTAAAATACTGTTTTTAAATACATCACCGCCCATGCCCCAAGGATGGTTGTGACACGCGTAAATATATGTAACGGTACAATAGATATAAACACCAAAATGGTTCATAACTAGGGTTTGTCGGTTTTCAAAAACCGGTTTTTTGTCGAAAATTGTAGAATTCGAAAAACGGGTTTTTAGTAGAAAAAGTCGGCTTTGACTGTATGAATGGAAATGAGAAATATAGCCAAATTTAAAAGATAGTTTCAAACATTTTGATTCTTAGAATCATATCGGTTCAATATCATTTGGAATCTTATCAGTCTGCTATGGTTCTCAGAAAGGTTTTGTGTTATCTTTTTGTCTAATGTATATATTAATTTAGATGTTTACACCAGTGTGTATATTAATTCAAATCAGTTTCTTCCTGAAGAAGTAACTTCCTATACTCAAGCTTTAAAAAAAGAGTTTTGAGCCCTAGAAGCCACAAATAAAAGAACAAAAAACTTAGAACAAAAAACTTAGAATTAATATATCAGGCTTTAAAAACAATTAAGCCTATCATGATCGCAAGTGAGAGAGTATTTTCTTTTTTTTTTAATTTTGTGTGTAAACAAAAGACACGTCTAAGTAAATAATCGATAGTTTTCAATTTTTTAAAATCATATTTTATTAAACAAAACAATAATTAGAACTTTTGAAATTAATTAATAAAAATTGCTCGTTATAGATAAGCTTAATTGTTTATAAAACTAAAATTGATTTTAACAAGTATGTATCAAGATGTATCTATTATTTATTTTTTAAAAATTAATACATGTTTTATTTAAAAATATATTATTTTAAATTATTTGAAAACTTTCCTTTTACTATCATAAAAATATGTATCCGCTATCATAAAATATAAATATGTAATAACGAATGACGATTTTCAAAGTTACTTTAATCCAGATAAACAATATTTTTTTCTACTAATTAAACTTAAAATGATTTTGTTTACTATCCAAAAAACTAAACAATAAATAAATTCAGTCAAATTCTGCTTTAAATCACACTAAATTTGCGGATAAATTTTTGTTATTACCAAATATTCGAGCAAAACGATTGATTCGAGCAATTGATTTTCTATATAAAATTCGAAAACCGGTTAAAACCGGTTTTCTGGTAAAATTAAAATTAAAAAACCGGTTTTCTGAAATGTCGGTTTTATGTATAACCCTATTCATAACCACGTTTATTGTCAGAAATATGTAACACAATCCAACATAATCATTTAAACAAAGCTTACAAATTTAACCCTTTCATAGTATATATTTATAATCTATTTAATTGATTTTTTTTAAATAGGATCTAAATGGTGATCATGGTAAATGACAGGGCAAAAATATTGGAATGGTATTTAATTAATAAGATTGAATTTATTTATTCAATTTTTTTAATTCATCCAAGTTATAATTTAAGGATTATAGCCAATTGTATTTTATATATTTGATTATTAATTATTTTTGCTTGTTATAAAAAATTCAGCATTCTACATCAGTTGTATTGCTCGATCCACTAAAAAAGTGAGATATCTATATGATTTATTAGTACCATTTTTTTCAAATGATTGATTATTATATAGTTATAACTACTCACATTTAGAAGTAAATAGTTTATTGCTGTATAAATCGATTCCAGATGTTTTGCTAATTTGCTATACACTTTCATCGTACGCAAAGGAATTTTAGTTGTTTTCAAGGATAATATAACACATAAAGTATTTCATGCAATTGAAGATTGATTTAATGCGATATGATACATTATCTGGCCTTTACTACCAGGAATCTGGTTGTACGTAATACACAATTCACATTAAATTCAGAAGTAAGTAAAATATTTCGAGATGATTCGCGTTTCGTTGAACCGCAATACTATATCGGCATCATTTCACAAAGAAAAGACAATCTATTCTTGTTTTTTCGATGAGTTATCATATGTGCGGGTAATAGTTTTTTAATATAAAGCTTCTGTAAACTACTTGCGGTCAGACATAAGAAATTTCCCGCAGAAAAATAATATAGTAGCGCCTTATAGATCTTGCTCGTCTTGTGTCGGCCTGAGTTTTTATTTTAATTGCGACGCGTGCTGATATTATCCGCAATAAAAAAAAGACAACGAGGTTATTCAGAAACATCATTAAGGCAACTTTAGTCCATATGGCACAAGAAACAATCTGAAGAATTTTATATATATATATATATATATATATATATATATATATATATGTATGATTCTGAATTTGATGTTGACATATGTATTAACAAAGTCTAATAATCGGGCATAACATCAATAAAAAAACATGAATTTCTATCAAAATTTATTTTAAATCCATACGTTTCGGCTATAATCCTAGCCTTTTAGTTCCACTGAATGAAGGCTAGGATTATAGCCGAAACGTATGGATTTAAAATAAATTTTTGATAGAAATTCATGTTTTTTATTGATGTTATGCCCGATTATTAGACTTTGTTAATATATATATATATATATATATATATATATATATATATATATATATATATATAGTAAATCCAATAATAAAAAATAATTTGTTTTTTGAAGATGTTTAATAACGATGTTTCGGAACAAGATACGTTTCATATTATTTCAATAATTTATATATCCATATCACTAATATTTTTTGTTAAAAACACTCGATTTTTTCCCGAGGATATTTGTAAATGTTTTGACCTCACAAGACTTTGTAACACACTCAGTGTCAAAAAAGTCAAAATCATATCAGTAGAATCCGATTAGTATGACGCCGGATACATTGACAACCGTTTATTATGACGTAATCGCACTAGGAAGTTTGGTTTCCATATAAAATTCCTTAAAAAAAACAGCTGTCTAGTCGGATATATTGACGTCGCTTACATTGACATGTCGCTTATAATGACCCATTTATGCAAAAAATTATGTCCAATTATAATGACAGACATGATTTTACATGATGTGTCTACGAAAGCAATTGCTATGTCTTTTGTGCACAATAGCACTAGGGCCTGTTTTTACAATAAAATTATGTAAAGAAATCAATCAAAAATTACTGATTACTTACATTAAAAAATCACATTTGTATGTTTATAGGTAGGGTAGACCAATTATTAATGGTCCACTACGGATATCTCGTAAATATTTTTTTTTTCTTTTTTAAAAATAAACATACAAACAAAAATATTTGATAGTAGAGAGCAAAAATGTATAAATTCATAACCAGCCATCACCTTTATTCTTATGACTTTGCTATCAGAAGATAAGCAGCACATGAGTGGGATAAAAAGGACCAGCAGAACTTTTACTTTGGCAAAGGTGTAAGCAATAAAATAGTGAAGTTTTTTAAAAAAAGCAATTTTACAAGAGATTAATTAAATAAATTGTTATTCCGGCTCGTCTGATGAATATTTCTGACCAATAGCAGATCAATTTAATATACTGTGTTATCTTTGTAACAAATGTACCCACAGAATGCTGTTGCTAATTGGAAAAATTATATATTTGTCTTAGTATATATAAGTGTACATTTATAATATATAGTAGATTTTAAATCTCTTCTACAATTGTTTGGTTTAATTCCATTTTAAAGAGTTATAAATGAATGAATGCGAAAGGAGTATGTTTGAGTGTAATTATTTATCATGTAATAAAACCTATAATCGCATGACATGAAGTAAGTATGTAAATATATTTAATACCAATATAATTACACAAAAATTTTAAGTTTGTGATGTTTAGTTTCTAATTTTCTCAACACTAAGTTTTTCACATAAATGTAACTGTTAATCAATTTTTGGCCTTTTGATTTGAAAACAAACAACAATCTCTAATTCTAAGTCGTACGTTTGCAAATGAAAAACCATTATCTAAATCTTCTAAATCATTTGTGGAAATCCCTACTTAAGTACTGAGAGGCTGCGAAAAAATGTGAGAAAATAGGTCCAATGCCGGTTGTGGCACCCTAGATGGCGTTTAGGGTGATAAATTGTTTTCACGTTCTTCTCAGAGAGTTGGCTTTAATTAAATCTTGTAATTGTTTTAAACCTTTTAACTCATTTCTTAGCTCGGCGTGGTGTCAGCGCTCATTTGAGAGCGTTTTGTATATAGACAAAGCTCTCATAAACTTATACTCAAAATGTATTTTAAATAGTGAATTAAATGATAAATCTTCCGCGATATTTTTTTTAATTTGTATTGCTTTTGTAGACAAGTATATTATCCATTTTCAATCACAAACATTATTCTGTACAATTAACATGCATTATTTATAATTTCATGGTACTAAATGTAATACAATTATATAAGGCTATATATGTTCTTGTATCTATCAATAATAGTGTAAAATTAGTTTGAAGATAGATTTTCTATATTTTCTTCTCCCATAATTTCAGTTTATTCTTTTCTCATATTAAAAATAAAATATTATCAGAATGAAATTTTAATTTGTAGTTTCTAATTATCATTTAAGAATGAATATTGTTATGTTACATATATAGGTTAGAGCGGGGCAGAAAAATTCAATTTGAATTTCAGTAATTATACTATTATAACTAAATGAATTACATCACAGTACATAACACTCAACAAACAAAACAACTATCAAATTATGTTCAGTAAAAATTCTGAATAAACTCCTAATTATAGATTTTTTTTTATTATGTATCTAAATTTGTCATTTGTCCTTCATTGTCCAATGAGCTGGGAAAAAAAAGGATATATGGCCAAACATATGCAATGTCTTTCTGTTTCTGAATTTGAAAAGATTTTACGAAATAATAGCTTTCATTATTTATCAAATGTAAACCACAAATTTTATGAAAACATTTTTCACAGAGACTTCATTGTATAAAACCTTAATCTGGTACTTCAAAAGAAATATTCATTAATAGTTCGAATAGCTTTACTTTAATTTATCTATTGCAAAATTTGTGGCGGAATTAGCTCATGTGTAGCGTTTCCGACTCACACGCCGAAGGTTCGGAGTTCGAATCCCCGGCATAATATAGAAATACTATTAAAAATAGTTTGAAATAATGTTGAAAATAGTTTGAAATAATATTAAAAATAGTTTGAAGTAGTATTAAAAACAGTTCAATCATGTATAAAAACGTTTGAGAATAAAAATTAAAAATTGAATAGAAGTAATAGAAGTAAGAATAGAAGAAAAAAGAAGAAAGAAGAAGAATGAAGTTGCGTTGAAGAGTACATAGAATAAGATAGAATATATAAAATAGGAAGAAGAATAGGATTTATATAAGAAAAAAATAGTATGAACCTGAAAGATTGTATTGAAATTGAAATATTGTAATGAAATTAAAATATGTTGTAGGTGGCTAAATGCTCGAGTAAGCGAGGCCAATAAAATAAATAAATAAATAATCTATTGCAAAATTTTATTTCTAACTTGAATTACTTCTTAATTTACAATTGTTTATTGTTCACACCTTTGCCAATATAAAAGTATAAGTGGTGTTTTTGCTACACTCACATGTAAGCTTTTACAGAAGTTAAAAGTTATAAAAACGTGTTGAATTTAACTTAAAACTAGTCGTCTATGGCATTGTGCATTAAGGCAACTTGCTGTAACTTCCTGTACCAAAAATTAAATGTTTGAAATAAGAATAATTTTATTGAAATAATTTGATTTTTCACAATTTTTGAAAAAAAAATGAACTTCTTTTCAAAACAATGATAATTGCTTTAGCTCGATCTCCAAAACTGTCTTGCCAAAAATTTCTTCGGTTCTTCATTTCAATACAAGTAATTTATTTTTTAAATTCTTCTTTCATTTAAAAATCGGGTTCTATGTTTTTTTTAAATATAAAACACTGTGTTTGGCACTTTTTGCCCCGTATTTTTGAAATGACTTGACCTGCCTTGTCCAAAAACTAATCAGCACGTCTACTTATCAATAGGAATCGAATGATTTATAATTAACTTCCCGTAGGGTAATTAACTTTCTGTAGGCTAAGTTATTGTAATGGGCCGAAAATCGAAATTGAAAATATTATATTTCTCGACGTTTTTAAGGTTTCTGAACATTTTGGCATACCTCAGAAAAAATGGATGTGTTGTGTGTGTGTATGGTGTATGGATACAATTTTTCGTCCACGTTTGCGGGCGCATGGATCAACCGATTTGAATGGTTCAAAAAACATTCGATTCCTATTGATAGGTAGATGTGCTGATTAGTTTTTGGCAAAGGCAGGTTCAGCCGTTACGGACATACGGAGCAAAGAGTGCAGAAAATAGAAATCGAGTTTTTGAGTGAACGGAGCATTCGATTTGAATAATCTAAAAAACATTCAATTAGTAATGATTGGGAGAAGTGATTAAAATAATATCACTAAAATCTGTTATACTTTACCGATGACGGACCTTTTTACCAACGGACCCTTAAGCCCCGCTCTACCATATAGATAAGAAAATCATTAACCGTATTTATTTATGCGGATCTTGGTACGAATTTAATATCTCTAAATTTACATTAGTGCTTATTGTTTCTGATATATCCTATTATCTTGTTTACGAGTAGAAACAAATTTTTATGTCACGTTTGTCTCCTTATTTGATTTCTTGAGAATTTTTTTTGACTAATAAGAACTAAAGTTAAGACTAACGAAAAAAATTAATGTTATGAGTTACCAGTGCTTCGTTTATGAGATTTGCTCATTCGCGCAATGACAAGTGGAACTGTTGATAAGATGGATAGGTTGACGGTTACGACTGCCGCGGACGATGGAAATGCTTATATTAGAGCGCGAAGGGAAACTGAGCGGAAAAACGCCGAACGCCGAACGCCGAACCCGGTGCTGACACCCGTTAGCTTGTTACGCGCAACAATCAATCAAGTCAAACCCAAATACAGAGTTATGTACACGCTTGACATAATAAATAACTTTTAGAAAAATGCATATGGGCACAATTTAGTAAAACACATACCTTTTATGGATTGGGAATGATTTTTATGAGGAAAAAGTAATATTAGATGTAATCCCTTTTATTAACTTCCCAAAGAAGACTGTGCTTTTGTCCAAAATTCGATTAGCTAATTTTGAGTTCTCGACTTTTTAGTTAATTCTAAAACGTTTGACACCAAATTTCAAAAATGGAAGTGTGTATAGTGAACCAAAATTTTACTATTTACAGATCTTTTTTTAAAATGGCTGCAACGATTGCAAAAATTTAAAAACCATTCGATGAAAACCGATAACCGTCGCGGTGATTAGGTTTCAGAGACAAACGGGCTAGCAGTTATTTTTTAATAAAATCAGGAAAGTGCAATTTTTTTTATCAATGTTTTTGCAGAAAAATCCTGAACTGATTTTAAAAATTTGAAAACCTTTTCAGATATCAGTTTATAATTGTGTAGATTAGTTTTTGATAATTATTAGCCATTTTGATAATCATTTCATTGTGATTATTAATTTTTTGAACTTGGTATGATAATAGAATTTAAGTGCTAAATAATCTTCCTAAACAATTGTGGTCGAGCAAAAAGTGATTTTGCTGGACATTAAATTATACAAATTTATTATTATTATTATTAAGATTAGGGTACAGCAGGGTTTGAAATCCTACGGATAACAAGGTTTACTATCATTATCTAAAAATCGAGTAATGTAGAATATTTTTTGATACTATTCCAAAAAAGATGGCATCTAGCAGCATCGTTATTACCGATATCAATTTTTATCTGAAGCATGTTTTTGCTGTTATTCTTACAACTACACCTTACAACTCAATAGTTGTTTTTCTATTGGTTTTAGTATTAACAATATTTTAATGACAATTATGTAATCTTAACTATTTATTAATAATTTCTTATAAATAAAATTAGTATTATTAAATAATCAAATTAATTATTAAATGAGATATTTAATTATTTTATGAGGAATACTGTTATATTTAAGCTAGATTCAACGGTTTTATAAGATAACTTCAAAAATAGCTGTATTGTGATTGGAGTAAAAAGAATCACAATCACAAAAAGAATTAAACAACAAGGAAATAGTAAATACAAAAGTAATATATGTTAGAAAAAGCTTTTTCTATGATATATATTAAACTACTGGTGTATGTCATCGTGTCTTAAGGCAAACTGCTGGAACTTCCCGTACCGTAACGAAATATTCGAGAAAAATTAAAAGTTTTCAAATAGATTATTATAAAAACTGTAACTTATATGTTTACAGAAAAGTAAATAAACAAAACTCAATGAAATTTAAAATGAACGACATAATATTTATAAGAATTTTATAAACTGAATTACAAAGTTAAAATTATTTATTTCAAGTAAATAAGTTAGTTTTAGAACTTTAGCCAGAATTAAGATCAAAAACTGAATTATTTACGATATACATTTTTTTTTCGAAAAAAAGCAATTATTTTGTCAAAACAAGCAAAAAGTTTTTTAAATCATTCAATTCGGATGCTTAATTCTTTCAAAAACTGGCATTTTTTGCACATTTAGCTCGGTATCTCTAAAACGGCGGGACGTGTCTTTGCCAAAAACAAAACACCACTTTCCGTCATTACGAATTAAATGTTTTTTGAATCTTTCAAATCGGATGCTCCGTCCTCTTAAAAACTCGATTTCTATTTTCTGCACTCTTTTCTCCATAGTTCCGCAACGGCTGGACCTGCCTGCACCAAAAACTAATCAGCACATCTCCCTAACAATAGAAATTCATCAACCCATTTGAACCATTCAAATCGGTTGATCCGTGCGCCCGAAACGTGGACGAGAAAATGCGGACATACAAAACACACACATACTTATATTTTTCGAGGTATGCCAAAATGTTCAGATACCTCTAAAAGGTAAAGATATGCAAAAACTTTTATTTTCGATTTTGGCCCATTACTATAACTTACCTTATGAGAAGTTAATTAATAGCTATTCTAATTCGACAAAATTCGACAAAGTTCCATGCGAAGGTTTCATGCAGTGTGATTTTTGGCAAAAAATTGTGCCCATAAAATATTTATTATGAAGAGAGTTATCTTATTTGTAACAGTTATCGTATTTTAAAAAACATAGTGTCTAATTATGATAAGAGATAAATAGGAGTCGATAAAGTTTTTTGTTTATTATGTTCAACGATATTTATTTAGATTATAACTTTCAATATTGTTGAACAAAATGATTAAAATGTCAATTATGCAGCTATTACTGCGTAAAACTTTTTTAAAATTAAAATCAAAATAGTGAACTTTTTAGCCCTTTGTTTGTTCCATTTTAATCCTTATTATTTCATAGCGTAACGGTTAAGTATATGGTTACTTTATGCTTTATGTGGACAGGGTCGTGAGTTCAACACCCACTCTATGATATCAATTTTTACTTAAAAATATAGAATTATATTTTTAATTAAAAAAAGCCTATTTTGGGCACTGCGATCTGTACTGGCAATAGAAAATCTCACACATTATTTTTCTCTGATTCGAGTTGGTGTTTAACTCAGCTTGCCTACTTGCCTAAAGGGAGAGCACCCATTATTGTTACTTTTTATTATTATGTTTATAATATTAGTTAAATAGAATGAAAAAAAACTATGCAGAGACTATACAAACCAAAATGAGCTTAATATAATTGACCTAATTGAATTAATCTAATATAAATGACATAAAAATCAACATATAATTAGACTATTTTATTTGCTTCCAAGACCTATTGATTCCGTACATCAACATGAGACGGAACATACAGCGCCGGGCATCGGCTACGCTCATCCACTCGAGACGACCAACGATTTTCGACGAGCTCGCTGCCGTAGCCCGTAGCCGTCACAATAATTAAACCTTTCAAGTCGAAAGCCACTGACTGAGTATACAACGTTTAGATAGAACATAAACTGGAGTAGGTAGCGGCATAGCCTGCGGCTATAGCCTAAACTTCTGCGTGCTACGAGTGAACTTCCTTCCACTGTCTGGTCGTGTGTATCGACTCTGACCGGGCTGTTTCTAATTCGAGACATCAAGCATCTTTGGCAAAGAGAAAGGGTTCCGAAATACCGCCGAGAGGAAGAAGCTTGTTAACGGTTTGATTCCGCATCACCGATCTTGCTGTTGTCAAACAATTAGATTTTCCAGAAGTCAATGCTATTGTGTTTATATATCAAATTATTACAATTCTGTTTATTAGCAAGCTCATTTCGTGAATGTACTAATAAAAGGGTACAACCGATATTTCAAAAACAAATGAAGTTAAGAATTTTTCAACAACAATATTTGAAAGTAGAGGGAAAAAGATGTATAACCAGTAATCGCCTCCAATCTCACAACGTCGCTATCGGGAGATATACGGCAATGGTTGAATATCCCTATGCTCCCTATGTATGTTCTTTTGTTGATGAGCACTATTGCTTTTAAAATTTTTAAGTATACGTTATTTAATTGTTTTGTGAGAAGTATTAATAATTTTAAGCTAAATTCAACAGTTTTTTCATATAACTTTTTTTATAAAAGGTTACACGTGGGAGGGGGTAAAAAGAACCAAACCAACTATGCTGGAAATGGAGTATACAATAAAAAAAGTGAATAAAAAAATTAAGTTAAAATAAACAATTTTACAAAAAAAAAATGAACTAGTGTTGCATGGCATCGTGCCTTAAGGAAAACTTCCCGTACCGAAAATATTTTTTTTTGAAACATTTGGAACATGAGATTTTTGAATGTATTGGAAAAATAAGTTTTTTGAACATTTTTCTGAAAAGTTTGAATTTTTTTTCAAAGCAATCGTGTTGTGTGGCTGTTTTAGAGAAAAAATATCGAAGCGCGTAAACGCCACAGTCTTTCGGATAGACATTGCTACAGAACCCATGGAAATGTGAACAAAATTTTATTGTCAAATTGCATTTTATTAACATCCCGCAGGGCAAGTTATAGTAATCGCAAAAAATCGAGAATGAAAAATTTTATATATCTTTACGTTTCAGAGGTTTCTGAACATTTTGTCATACCTTAGAAAAAATGTATGTATGTGTGTGTGTGTGCGGATACAAATTTTTGTCGACGATTTCGGGAACACCGATCAACCGATTTCATTAATTCAAAAAACATTCGATTTGTATTGATAAGGAGACGTGCTGATCAGTTTTTGGCGAAGGCTGGTCTAGCCGTTCCCAAGATACGGGGCAAAAAGTGCCAAAAATGTTAATTCAGTTTTAAAGAAACATTTTCAAAAAACATTTTACTTGTATTGAGAAGATAAAGAATTGATCAAATTTTCATGAAGGCAGGGTTAGCGGTTTCGGAGATCTAATGAAAAAAGTAAAAAAATATGCCATCTGGCGGTCAAAAATGTTCATTAGACATATGCACATCAAATTATCACATATTTTATAGAGATTTTAACAATAAGTATATATTTTGTTTACATTCCTGTAAGTTCCGTACCAATGTTTATCCATTAGACGGCGACGCGGCGCTTACGCGCTTTGACATTTTGTCAAAGCAGTACCATTGCTTTGAAAAAAAGTTCAGAATTTCCAAAATGTCCAAATAAAGAAAACTTTTTTTTAAAAAAAAAAAAATTTTTCAAAAAAATGTAATTTTTTGTCGAATTTATAGGTTCTCAAAAATCTAATTTTTTCGAAGTAAATTTTTTTCAAAAATGTTAATCGTTTCTAAAAAATAATAACTTTTGGTACGGGAAGTTCCAGCAATTTACCTTAAGGAACGATGCCATACGCCCCACTAGTTTACTTTTTGCACTCGATCTCTGAAACTGCTAACCCTACCTTACCAAAAATTTACACGGTACTTCATTTTGTCAATACAATTATAATGTTTTTTGCGATAACTTACCCCACGGGAAGTTAAAAATAGTTATTCCAACTCCGCCGAAGAATATTTCTGACAAAATACTAAATCAAGGTTATAAACAGTGTTATCTCTGTAAAAAGATGCCCATGAAAAATATATTTTGCATTGGTTGAGTAATGTAGATATTGAATTTCGTAGCACTTCGTAGAACCCTTTTAAAATTAAAACAAGACATTAGATAGACCTGTTTGCTCCCTATTTATTTAAAGAAAATTACCTTGCCAAAACATTTTATTTTTAATTTTAAAGAGGATTTATCAAATAATAATTGCATTATTTAATCAATGCGATGCAGTTCAAGTATTAGGTTGAAAAAATTTAAAATCATAATGTTAATATGTATTTTCGAACATAATGAACAAAATAATTTACTCTTACTATTATCTGCTACTCTCAAAAATCTTGCTTTAATAAGTACTTCTGTTTAATCAAACCCATTGTTTATTGAAATACAATTACTGCAGATGAAGTAAATGCAGCTTCTTAAGATATATTTATCGACACATTTTTTATAAATATTGCACTGGGTTTAACATTTATATGGAACTTCGTTGAAAGAATGGTCGTTTATTTCTTAGTGACAAACTCGACCGATTTAAGACGATGCCGGATTACACATCTTTTGCCGTCTACTTTCAAATATTGCTATTAAAAAAATCCTAATCTTATTTGTTCTTGAGACAATGGTGGTGGACATTTTACCCGCGATTCATGCAAATCTTCAAGACCCGGTCTACCCTACATATACATACTCATACTTTAATATTTCTACTGCTACAAACGGAATGAATTAATATAAATAGCTGATTTATATTTGGTACCGTTTGCATACTTTGTGAAAGTAAAAATTATTTTGATTAATATTTCTTTGATGTTATCACTTTGTGAGCGTCATTCGTTTATGTAAGTGAAGTCCTTAATCAAATGGATGATGAGTATTTGCCGTTAGCGTTTCTTACGATTTCTTAGATCTTTTAATTTCAGATGATCTTTTTAAATATTAATACAACGGTGTCTGATTTACCAACCTTCATTAATATCAAAAATTGAAAAACTTGGATCATTCATCATATTTAACAAATTTAAATGATTTTTAACTTCCTGTAGGACAAGTTATAGTAATCGCAAAAAAAAACGAAAATGAAAATTTTTATATATCTTTACGTTTCAAAACCTTTTGAACATTTTGGCATACATTAGAAAAAATGGATTTATGTGTGTGTGCAAATGTGTGTGTGTGTGCGCGTGTATGTGTGTGTGTGCGGATATAAATTTTCGTCGACGATTTCGGGAACACGGATGAAGCGATTTGAATAATTCAAAAAAACATTTGATTCGTATTGATAAGTAGACGTGCTGATTAGTTTTTGGCGAAGGCAGGTCAAGCCGTTCCGAAGATATGTGGAAAAAAATCCTAAAACGGTAACTCAGTTTTTAAGAGAACGGAGCGTCCGATTTGAGTAATTCAAAAAACATTTTGATTGTATTAACAAGATGAGGAACTGATCAAATTTTCATGAAGGCAGGTCTGGCGGTAAAAAAAGTAAAAAATAATGCCATTTGGCGGTCTAAAATGATCATTAGACATATGCACATCAAATTATCAGATATTTTATAGAGATTTTAACAATAAGTATAATTTTTGTTTACATTCCTATGGGTTCCCTACCAATGTTTATCCGTTAGACGGCGACGCGGCGCTTACGCGCTTCGATATTTCGTCTCTATGCAGTTAAAACAGTACAATTGCTTTGAAAAAAAAGTTCAGAATTTCCGAAATATTTCAAAACAATTTTTTCTTAAAAAAGTCTTTTTTTTTTCAATAAAAAAAAAATTTTGTCAAAAATTTATAGTTTCTCAAAAATCTAATTTTTTCAGAGTAATTTTTTTTCCAAAATGTTAATCTTTTTTTAAAAAAAAAAAAATGGTACGGGAAGTTCCAGCAATTTGCCTTAAGGCACAATGCCATGTAATTATTAATGAATAAGGTGTCACATCGCGAAACGGTCAAGCGTTCTGCCTCTCTCATTGTGGTTCGGGTCGTGAGTTCGTACCGCGCTCGTGGATAATCTGATATCATGCAGTAGTGATATCAATTTTCAGTTGAAAATATAGATCAAAAATAAATTTCCAATTTAAAAATAGCCCATTTCGGGCACAACAATGTGAAATGGCATTGGGAACTCTCTCTCACTCTTCTTCTTTGAATCGAGTTGTATAAATAAACGAATAAACTCATTTCACGGACCTGCTTTATAGCAGTACTACCTCTTATTATTATATAAATAGTGTCGCGCAACATATTTTTTTCTAATATCAGATTGTACAGTAATTATATAGATGTGTCGAAACTATAAAAAGAACCATATCAATTAAAACTAATAACAGGTATATTTCAGTAAATTATTTTAAAGTAATAATATAAATTTAGATTATCTAATGTGACACAAGTATATTTTTTCCACGTTTCAAGTCTTTCACACTGTAGTAGATTAGATTTTTATGATTGAAAGATAATCAATGTAGCATATAACTAATAATTAATATTTATAAATAATACTGAACATCTTCAGAGAGTTATTAAACGTGGCAAAGGTTTTAAAGCTCTATTGTTAAAAGTTCTTTGATTATTTTATAAAGCAGGCATTTTTTCGTGGTTTTGGGGCAATCATACAGATAGGAATGTGGTATTTTTGTGAAGGCGGTTTTTAAAATTATGGAGAAATAAGTGCGGAAATGTAGTTGATAAGCAAGAATTTTGCTTAGTTTTACGTTTTATTTCTATTTATTTATCAATTCATTTTTAAGTGTTTTCATAGCGATCCGAAAAAAAATCTGTGCTAAAGAAATTTAATAATATTTATAACATTTGTACAAAAAATTTAAATTTACAGAAAATTTCAAAATTACAACTATGACGTAACTTTGTTTATAGTATTTTTTATGTTTTATTCATATCAGCTACAGTAACACAAATCTAATCTTAGCTGATGCTTTACTGTTGTGCAATTACTATTAGTGTTGTTCAACCAAACCTTTAAACTAATATATTCTGCCCTGAAAATCACACTAACAATCAATAAATCTGCGAAGTAACTCCGTCACTGAGCTTTGTAATGATTTGACCTAAATTTAGTGTAGTGCAATATATAACTCGCCACGATAATATCTGTGCGCGATAAATTTGATGCAGACATTCAATATTAAATGATAAGAACAATCGGCCAGCCTTCGCCGTGCGGGAACAATACATAATAATACTGCGGCCAGCGGACCGCCTCTCCGGTTGCGAATTCAACCCCGCGGGTGTATCTTCCGAGGATTCACCCTTTACGAGAGTTAGATACGTGTCACACCAGGCAACATTTCATGAATTCTTCAATTTCTACCTCCAGGGATCAGACCAAGTCGTGCATTGTTCTCTGGTCTGTCGCCAGCCTTATCATATCATATTCTATATGATCATTGTACGATTCTGTATGTGCACTGAACAATGGGCGCGTCTTAAGAATACTTGATTTACGAAGTGAACACTAAATGAAATTATTGCAATGAGAAATTCTGTGTAATGCTTTGTGATATATAGTTCTTTGTTATGATTTGTAGATTGCGTACAAATTATTAGTAAATCATATTAATTTATTGCTGAAAATCAGCAAGGTGAATTGTTTCAGACTTTGTTCCCATGCATTCTTTATTGAATTTTTTGGAGTTTATTAATAACGGGTTGATTTCGAATAATCGATTCGATAATAACAGATTGATTTCGAAAATTTTCTTTCACAACTAGGCCCAAAATTTATTGTAGGAGGAGATTACAATTGCAAACATACAAGATGGGGTTCTCGATTAATTACAACTAGAGGCAAGGAATTATTAAATGCAATAGATAAAAACAATCTCTCTTACATATCAACTGGAAGCCCAACATACTGGCCGAGCGATACTAATAAAATACCGGATCTGCTCGATTTTTTCATTACAAAGGATATTGATGAAAAATACATTGAAATAAAACCATCTTTTGATTTATCATCCGACCATTCTCCAATCATTCTAACAATAGGAGTTGCACCAATTCCTATAAAAAACAACAGAATACTTTATAATAAATTCACAAATTGGGAAAAATTTCGCAACACACTAAATGAACGAACAAATCTTAAAATGCGATTGAAAAATGAAGAAGATATCGATAAATCAATAAACGACTTAATTTTTAACATTCAGGAGTCAGTGGTACAAGCAACTCCAGAATTACATTTTCGTGAAGTACAAGATATCCCGCTGGAAATAAAAAATCTAATGCAGGAGAAAAGGAGGGCAAGAGCAAAATGGCAACGTTATTACAGGCCAGAAGACAAAACTCAATTTAATAAATTATGCCGATTGCTCAAAGCAAAATTAAAACTAGCCACTTCCGAAAATTTTGAACAATATATTTTAAGCCTGTCTAGAACGGACAATACTATCTGGCAGCCAATTCGGAATAATAAAAAACCAAAAATTCCAACACCACCAGTTAGAGAAGATATAAATGAACCTTGGGCAAGAAGTGATCTCGAAAAGGCACTGCTTTTTGCCAAACATTTAACTTCAGTATTTCAGCCTTTTGACAATTCTACGGATACTGAAATAGCAGAAGAACTACATAAATCAATAGAAATGGTGGAAGCTATAACCCCTGTTAAACCAAAGGAAGTCAGCTATGAAATAAATAATCTAAAAGCAAAAAAGTCTCCGGGCTATGATTTAATAAGTGGTAAAGTCATTAAAGAAATTCCAAAGAAAACAATTACATATATATTCAACGCTATACTCAGGATTGGTTACTGGCCAAACCACTTTAAGAGGGCACAAATTATAATGATACTCAAACCAGGTAAAAATCCAACGGATGTTTCGTCATACAGACCTATCAGTTTGCTTCCTATAATTTCCAAAATACTGGAAAAAATAATATATAAAAAAAATTAATCATGATTTACCGACAGACATCTGGATGCCGTCACATCAGTTCGGGTTCAGGCATAAGCACTCAATGACTCAACAAATCCATAGGATTGTTGAAAATATTAAAAAAACATTTGAACAAAAGGAATATTGCAGTGGCATTTTCTTGGACGTTCGTCAGGCCTTTGATAAGGTCTGGCATCCTGGGCTGTTATATAAAATTAAAAAACCCTTTCCAGTTAAATACTTCAAGTTATTAAAATCATATTTAGAAAACAGATCTTTCCAGATAGAGTGAACGCTGAACTGTCAGATTTCTGTAAAATAGGGTCAGGAGTCCCGCAGGGCAGCATCCTGGGACCATTATTATATGTATTATTTACATTAGATATACCAATACCTCCTAACTCTATTATAGCTACATTTGCAGACGACACTGCTATCTTATTCAGAAATCAAAATCCTCTATTAGCATCTCAACTGACTCAAAATTATATCTGCATATTAGAGAAATGGCTAAACAAATGGCACATACGGATTAACGAATCAAAATCTGCGCACATAACATTCACGTTGTGTCAAAAAACTTGTCCTCCTGTATACTTAAACAACATCATGATCCCACAAGTACAAGTAGTAAAATATCTGGGACTCCATCTAGATACAAGACTCACGTGGAAAGAACATATAAAAAAGAAAAAGGAACAAATTCTACTAAAAATGAAGGAGATGAACTGGTTACTTAGCAGACAGTCCGAACTATCCGTCGAAAATAAACTACTGCTATACAAGGCTATCATTAAGCCAATATGGACCTATGGTCTAGAGCTATGGGGATGCGCCTCCAAATCTAATCTGGAAATTATGCAGAGAACACAAACTAAAATCTTAAGAGCCATCCTCAACTCACCCTGGTATGTCACTAACAAAACTGTCTATGGCGACCTAAAAATGCTGACTGTGCACGAGACATATAAAGAACTATCATCTAAATACCGTAACAGATTGGAGGTGCACCCAAATGAATCGATAAAGGATTTACTGCGCCCTCAACAAAACCCAAGACTGAAGAGAAAATGGCCTCTACATAGTATTTAAGTACAATCATTAGTTATATATATAAATATATTAAGTAACATAATGTAAGATAGATCAGTGGATCCTATCTTATTTTAACATTCACATAATTTGCAATTTAGCTTATAGAAAAATGTAATTTTTCTGATTGCTAAATAAAACTATTACAAAAAAAAAAAAATTAATAACGAATATTTTTTAAAAATTAGATATTAAGAAAACTACGGGTAAATATTATAAAATAAGAGCAGTACTTCTACAAAATTAATTTACTTACTTGCAATGGTATTTTATGCACTTTTTAATATAATTCACATTACACTAAAAATATACTTGTCTTGTGATTACTATTTTCTTCTTTCTTTGAAAATCTGGAATTAATTTTTATAAAAATAATTACAGTAATATATCTATGATAGCCAAATAATATATTTTTTTTATTTTCCTATAATAAATATATTGCAATATATTTTCTAAATACTTGTATCTATAATCTTGTATTGGTAAACATATTTTAAGAATTGTATTACTCGAATAGTACTTTCCATGGATCATGCCATATATTTGTTAGAGCAACGAAGCGCATATTTGCTGTAGATTTTTGTAACATTGTAAACCCTATACTCATTGCCTATAAAACTGTTAGGCAAAACTAGGATAAATGAAATTTGAATGAATTAAACTAGTATTTTGTATCAAATTTAAGTTCAATAAATAAACGGAAAATATTCTACGGAAACAAAGAAGAACCTACAAAGTGGTTATAATTCGATAATTATTTCAAAATTGATTTTTGCCCTTCGGACGGGGTAGAAAGGAACAACAATAAACAAACGTCTTTTTCTGAATTTCAAAGGAAGTTTACGAAATGACTGCTACACTATTTAACTCATGTGAAATACAAATTTTATGGAAACATTTTTTCGTAAAGATTTAATTGTATATAACCATTATCTTGTTTTGTCGAAAGAATTATTGAATATTGTTATAGAGGTTGTTAACGCTTCATTCCCAACCCTGGTATAATTATTATATTTTATTATCTTCATGCAGGATAGCGATAATAAACCCTCATCCCTTATTATATAATTTAAAACGATAAAATAATCCCTTTCATTGTTACGCATCCTGTCCCAAAATCGGTCATCATATCAGTAATCCATTTTTCCTAGAATTTTTATCACCTGTCCCTAACTATATCATCCTGTCATTCTTATATTTCCAAGAAATTCGCATTACGTGTATCCAGTTTTAATTCTACGAATCATGCAAACAATCGACCAATACCTGATTGATTGACAAATGTAACAGCTACTGATTGGATCCAAAAATTGTGAGGGAATGCCATTAATTCTACAAAATGGACCAATCAGAAAAATGTATAAAATTGTAAACTCGTTTTAATTTGTATCAACTTAAATTTCACATAGTTAAGATCAGTCGTAAATTAACACTCAAAACTATAACATCTAATTCAAACTTCAACTATCTAATCATCTATAAGTCTTAATATTCTTTCAAATATACGATAATTAAACATTTATTTATCATCTTTTATTTTTATTATTCAAACGGTCTGATATAGCCAACAACTAAATATATCTGGTCCTTCGACAAAGTGCAAGTGTTCAATAGAGTTCGGCAGCATCCAGATAGATCACGAACTTCTTAAACACTTTTAATCTATCTTAACAAAAGTACCTTTGGCCATTCAAACCGAATGGTCAATTTTACTAAACAGAGGTTATACAAAAAAAAACAGTTGAATCTAACTTGAAAATAACAACACATTTCACAAAAAACTAAAATAACGTGTATATAAAAATTATATTCTGGTATTATAAAACGAAATAAAAATACTTTTACTCTACACTACTCGCATATAAGATTGAAAATTGTAAAATAGCAAGCATATTAGACATAATATATAAATTATAAAAATTATTTGAGAAATTATAAAAATTGAAATTAAAAATAATATATATTTTTGTATAAAATATCTCTTTTTGCAAATTTATCACCTAGTCTCAAAGATTCGGAGCTTTGAACTATTCTGTTTTATGGACCCTTGATTGATCATGGTTTTTGCTAAAATAGATCAAAATGTTTTACTAAAGAAAAGTAGTAAATGTAACAAAAGTATTTTATCAACATGATTCACAACGATTGTGTATTAATTAGTTTTCAGGATTTGTTTCCGTATCAACACTGTATATCATATAAACAGGGTAAAAGAAAACAGCCAGGGAGCAGAAATATCCAATATCTTAGTTCAAATTTAAAGGAATTATACGAAATAATATCTACTTTATTCAACCAATGCAAAATCAAATTCCATGGGCATATTTTAAACAAGAATACTCTTATATTGACTTGATCTAGTATTTTGACAGAATCGTTTATGAGCAGAGATGTAGGTAATAACTTTTAATTTAGTTTATTTTTTTCTAATTGTTTACACATTTGCCAGGATAAACTTTCAGTTGGTCCTTCTCGCCGCACTCATATGTAGGTTTTTTAAAACATTTAAATAGCGTAGACGGTCTACGGTAGACCTAAAAACTATATTAATGTCACGAAAACTAAATAACAATGAACACAATAAATTAACTAGTGGTGTATCTGGTCATGATCAAATTTATAATTGTATAATTGTTATACCTTATTTTTATGGTTAAACAAAGAGTGGCATATATCAGTCATCACTCACAAAGTGTATCGACATAAAGCTTTTCCTTCATAGAAAGGGGGATGTTAGATTCTCCAGGGTGTCTGTGTTCCAGTAAGATCTGCAGGCGCCTCACGTTTAGACGTTTCCCACGGGATCACATAGGTGACCTCACACCATGGCAAGTGCGGCATGATTAAACAGAGCCGCTAGCATTGTAGTCGTTTATGAGATAATATTAAAATATTTTTTATAAATATAATTTACTATATATAATATAATGCCAAGTTTGCAAATCTATAATAAAAGTATTTTCCTTGCTTGTTGTCCCATGGGGTAAGTTATAGAAATCGTTCAAAAAATCGAAAATGAAAATTTTTGCATATTTTCACGCTTCACAGGTTTTTGAACATTCTGGCCTACTTCAGAAAAATTGGATGTATGTGTGTGTGTTTCGGGCGCACGGATTAACCGATTTGAAATATTCAAGAAACATTCGATTTCTTCTGATGGTGTGACGTGCTGCTTAGTTTTTGGCAAAGACAGGCTCAGTCATTTCGGAGATACAGAGCTAAGTGTGCAAAAAATAGTAGCTTTTGAGAGAACGAAGCATCTGGTTTGAATGATTCAGAAAACCTTTTGCTTGTATTGACGAAACGAATGTTTTTGGAGAAAGCAAAAAAAAATTTAACTTTCCGTAGGGTAAGTTATTGTAATCATCCAAAACTTGAAATTGGAAATTTTTACATTTCTTCACGCTTTGAAGGTTTCTGAACATTTTGGAACACCGCAGAAAAAAATGATGTGTGTGTATGTACGTATGTATGGATACAATTTTTCGTCCACGTTTTCGGGCGCACGGATCAACCAATTTGAATGAATCAATTTGCAATGACGGGGAGAAGTGGTGATTAGTTTTTGGCAAAAACAGGTCCAGCGGTTTTGGAGATACAGAGCTAAATGTGCAAAAAATGGCAGTTTTTGAGAGAACGTTTTGAATTTTCTTTTGACGAAAGCGTCCGTTTTGAATGATTTCTATTTTCTGCACTCTTCGCTCCGTATCTCCAAAACGGCTCAACCTGCCTTTGCCAAATACTAATCAGCACATCTCCCTATCAATAGAAATCGAATGTTTTTTTAACCATTCCAATCAGTTGATCCGTGCGCCCAAAAACGTGGATGAAAAATTTTATCCATACATACATACGCACACAAACACACACCCATTTTTTCTGAGGTATGTCAAAATGTTTAGAAACCTACAAAACGTGAAGAAATGTAAAAATTTTTAATTTCGATTTTTGGTCGATTACAATAACTTACCTTGCGGGAAGTTAACCATTGGATCTTCCTGCCACCCAGTCTATGGGGTAGAAAAAAACAGAAAACAAATTTTATAAAATTAGTAAAGAAACACATTTTTTCAATAAATAATGGACTGGGAATTTATTGAACATAGTTCACTAGTTTTTTGATACGCGTTATGTATTCTGATATAGTTTTGGACAGTATAATTACTTAATGTTGAATTGGACCTTTGTGCCCCGTTCTACCCTCTGTTACCAAATATATTCAATTTGTAACAATATAGTGCAATTAGAATTTGGAATACGCCGCTGAATTATTTTTGAAAATACTAAGGTATTGGTTGGTACTCTTACATGCTTACTGTTCTACTATACTGTGCTGTGATGAAATCATAGCTGCGAAATATGTTAGATTAGAATTTGACCACTGTTTTATATTTTTTTACATATAAATGTACTGATTTAAAATATGTAATGATGAAGTTTAATTTCCAAGGTCTACTATGTACAAAGTCTACTATGTACCATTCCATCATTATGTTGTATGCATTTTAATATTGAAATATCTTTATTTTAATTGAAAATGTAATTTAGAATTTACCCTGAAGTTTTGATTGAAATTTCTCAATGTGATTAAGCACGTTAATTTGCTTTTTTCAATTCAAGGCAAGGCAACAACAAATACATTTGAACATATTCGACACAAATCAACAGTTCAACTCTGTATTCCATCCACATCGTTTTCTTCTCAATTTTTCACCCATTTCCACCCAGCCCCTTACGGTTGTGGCAGCACAACACGCACACGCCCCATCGATAATGCGAGGACATAACGTTATCGACCGTGTTGTTATACGACTGCTATCTATGTCCAAACGGACGGTCCATTTGTAATTAAAAGTGCCCCCCGAAATGTACTGTTCGACGACACCCCAATTGTCGAAGACGTGATTGATTCGCAACGATGAAATTCCGACGAATTTCACATAAAGCTTTCCTATCTGAACTATTATATGGAAAAGGCTTGCTTGATATTAGATAATTATGATTTTATTATAATAGTCTTATTTATAGTATTTTATATTATAGGGTAAAGCGGTTTTTAAAGATCCGCGCAAAAACAGGTCCTACACCGATCTCAAGAACAAGTAAAGGTAAAAATTTTTTAGCTTCAAAATTTGAAAGTTAAAAGAAGAAGATGTATAACCAGCCATCACCTATGGAAGATAAACGGCAATGTTTGAAAATCCATAACAAAAGTATTTTATTTCGTTGTTAGTTTTTTTTTAGTAGTGAGCAGGATAAATGGTTCATTATAAGATTTAATAGTTTTTTTTAAATAATCTCTATAAAGCTTACACGTTGGTGGGGTAAATACGACTAAATCAATCTTTGCCATGTCAAAGGTGTAAACAATATAGAAGTAATTTAAGTTAGAAAAAGCAATTTTACAAGATATTAATTAAATTGATAGTATTTTCAACTCTACTGATGAATATTTTTTACGAGATACCAGATCAAGTTTATATACAGTTTAATCTCTGTAAAAATATACCCATTAAAATTATATTATGCATTAGTTGAATTATTGGATATTATTTAGCAAAATTCCTAATTCCTAAAATTAAAAATAAGATATTAGAACTGTTTGCTCATATGACGTTCCATTCTATCCTGCGTAAGGTGACAAATTTTTAAACAACAGCGAAGAAACGCATTTATATTTAGATTATATTTAGATCTTTACTGTTCATAAAGTTGTTTGTTTGATATGTGTTATTAGAGCAAATTCATTTTTCCCTAAGGCAAGTTGCATGAACTTCCCGATATGTGTAAATAGTCAATTTAATCAATAAATACCTGATAATTTACAGATGTAAATATTCATGTCAAATAACACATATTGCCAAGCACATTTTGCCAAAATGCTACTTAAATCTAGTTGAATTTGGAATTGGGTATAGTTTCATTTTGTTTATGATGTTATGATCTTTAATATATAAGTTTTATTATGCTTCCGTATTTAATGTTAATTAAAAAAATTAAATATATAAAAAGGTCAAATTTTCAATGTTTTAGCAAACTATTATATATTCTTTTCAAGTTTTGTAACTTTTATTTCCAAATTTTACATAGCATTTGAATAAGTGCTTATAGTAGCAATGAAACTACGCAAATGGATTTTTATTCATTTGAAACTAAAAAGGTGTATTTATATTTGTGGTGGATAATGAAATGACCATGGCAACTCTTTAAAAGTTATTCAGGGTATAAAATTCTAATATAAATCTATAACTCTTCTGTATGACAATGCAGAGTAGGATAGGGCGGAGCTCAAATGTCCTATTTGACTTTGTGCAATTATATTGTGAAAACCAAACCAATTACATCACATCAAATTCTACATATCAAATAATCTGACTATGTTCAGTAAAACTCCCAGCTAATTCATCATTGTAATTTGTTTTTTGTTTTGCAAAATTCACTCGATTGCTACGTTGCTTGATTTGAGGCAATGGCTAATCACTTATCATTTTCCCTCTGCTTTCAAATACTTTTGTTAGAAAAATTCCTAAATTTACATTTTGAGATACTGTTGAATTCTTATACAATCTGGTGATCAATAACTCAAATGTCATTATTTAAAAGATGTATTAGAATTTGCAAATTTACTTTACTATATAAACTGCTTGTGACATTAATTTAAAAGTTTAATATCCCGGCTGGATATTATAAATAACATTTCCAATTTCAATATTTCTCAATAGATGGGAAATCATAACTTATTAAACACGGTATATTACCCGCGGTGAAAGGTGAGAGAGCCGCGTTACACAGCTCGGCATCCCTGCAATGGCATGTTTATCATAAGATCTATTAACAGGCGATAGGTGAGTATCATCAGCGCATTGAAGTTCAGTCGGTAGCGAATTTTCTAAACGCGACGCTCCCACGGGCTCGAGATATCTTAGCAAGCGGCTGGTCCGTTCTGGTCGACCGATGTCGAGTCCTGGGTCTTGACCCTTTACCTGCGTTCGGTGTCTCCCGAGCCGCGGGTATATTTTATCACCTGATTCGCGCTTCTTGCACGCCGCGCCAGACTAAGATGCGTCACGACCTTCTGTTATGATTAAACGCCATCTCGACAACAATGTTTCCCGACAAGATTGGACTACGTTGCGAAAAAGCGACGGGCGCCGCATGATCGCTTCGGCTCACGGATAAAAGTTCAAGTTCAACGATTTGTCACAGAGGAAACGAATAACTAAAGGTCTTAAGGTTGAATTCTATAAACGAAGCACATTAATATTTGTGCCATGATCTTGAAATATAAATATATTTTTGGATATAAATATAACATGGGAATTATGTTTGAAATTTTGATAGATGTTTCGGACACATAAGAATGATGAAGAAGAAACGTTATATTCAAAGAAGTGTACCAAAAATAGGATCTTTTAGATTGTAATGTAGGTGTAAAATTTTCATCCATCTAATACCTAAGGCAAATACAAAATCATACATAATTTCTTCAGATAGATTATATGAGCAGATGTTTTTTTTGTTCTAATACTCACTATTAGGTTTCACAGAACAGTGTTGTTTAGTATTAGTCGAAGTAATAATTAGGTTTGGTAGCTGTTTGTGGACGTTTTTTAGAAATATAAATAAAGCACATCTATTAGCAAAATATCAATAAATACTGTTGTTTGTGATAATTAAAATTACTTAATTTAAGTAATCATTTATGATATAGATGCACCCAGCGGCGACAAACTAGTGCCGGATTCGCTGGTTCAATTCCCGCTACCGCCAAAGCCCGACATCAGACAGCCTTGGTGTCAAATTTTCACTTAAGGTTATATATCTCAAATACAGCCTCAAGTGAAAATTGCTTCTTGGGGGTATAACTGCATATATGTAAATAAAATGTCATCACAAATTTGGAGTATAGTTAATTAGTCACAACTGGATTGGACAACTATTCGGTAGCCCTCCATTCACAAAAAATCTATATAATGAAGTTGAAACAATCACTGAGTGTCCTAGTATTACAGAATGTCTTTAAAAGTATAAAAGATATAGATAGTAAGCTTGAAATTTATTTCGAATATAAGAATGATCTATACAATTAACCTTTTACACAGTCTTTAAAAGTATAAAGAGGGTACATGAGCTTAAAAATTTATTTCGAATATAAGAATGTTTTATACAATTAACCTTTTGTACCGTGCACCGTTTTGCAGGATGTCTACCAAAATGAGCAGAATATATATGATTTGTCAATTTTGAACAAAAATGTACATCCAGAAAACTAGATATTTTACAGTATAATTTTAGAACCAATTAAATGACTGCCATGTGACAAGTTTTATATGAACTTGTCATACAAAAATTATTTACTTTGCGATGCGCAAGCTGATGTGAACTAAACCGATTCTGAAAATTTGAAAAACGCACTAATGATATCAGTTGGGAACCGTGCTGAATGGTCATTTGGTAAAGTTCGATTGGGCCATTTCTATGTGAATGATTGTTGAAAAAATAATTAGCACGTCCTTTTACAAAAAGATTGAATTATTTATTGTGCACCTTGTTGATTTTATTAGGGTTCTATTATTTTTTATGTTATTTATTAGAAAACAACAACAGAATAGTGGCGGGATTAGCTCAAGAGTAGCGTTCCCGATTCACATGCCGGAGGTTCCGAGTTCGAATCTCCGGCAAGAATTTGAAAAAATATTAACTAGTTAAGGAATAATGATAGAATTATGAATTGTACTAATAAGATATGTATGTAAAATAAAAAATGTATAAAAATTAGATAATTGGAATTAAAAAAATGAATTGAAATAAGAAGAATTTAGAAGAAGAAATGAGAAGTATAGAAGAAGAAGAAATAGTGCTTAGAAGATAAAATGAGAAGATAGTAAAAGAAGAATGAAGAGGTATAGAAAAACATTAGAATTATATGAAGATTGTATAGGATATATGATTGTATAGAATAATGTAGGTGGCTAAATGCTCGAGTAAGCGAGGCCAATAAAAAAAATAAAAAATAAATAATAAAAAAAAAATAAAATAAAATAAAAAAAACAAGAGAATACGTATTTCTTGAAAATTTACGGTGGCATTATTTCATTGTTTGTAATTGCTAAGGAAACTATCATGTCGATCTCCTCTGAAGGGAACTCCGAGTTAGACATATACGATGTACCCTGAGACGAGGCAGCCGAATGCAAAAAGTTAAGTTTTATTATTTACTTATCTAAACTATTATTATTATTATAATTTTATTTTTGAACAGCGGTTGATCTGTAAATTGTTGGGCTGATTTGACCTAATACAATTTGGTTTTACAAATGCCATCCCAGCCAGTTATCCCGTCTCTGTGTGATGTGTTATTATTTTCAATTTATATAGTAGGTCAAATATTTATTGATGCAACAATGCTGGTTCAGAGCTACTTTCATTTGAAAAAATATTGCAATCTATATTTCCAAGTAAAAACCATTGTCACAACTGCTTTACAACAGGCTGCTCGAAGTGGGATTGAACCCGGGAGCTCTGATTCAGGTCCGGTTGTTCTAGCCCCTCACCTGCGATCAAGCCTATTACAACTTATCTCTAAACTATTATATTACAACTTACTACTTGTAAATCTTTATTTATCGTGTTTTATTGTGTTTAATCATACTTTTCCAATACAATTAACTATTTCAATGTGGTAAGATATTCATTCGCATATAATTGCAATAAAATCAATATTGCGGAAAGCGCATACTGCCCAGATGATGAATAACATGACAATATTTCTTCGATTTATAATCAAGAAGCAAGTAGCGTTCTATCGAACTGCGTACATGACTCACGCTACTCGATGGCCGCTGATGGAGTCACGTTCGTTTGATATGTGGATGCTGCCGGTAATACTGGCTACATGTTCAATTACCTTCGAACATATTAATTTTTCATCGATACAAACAAGTCAAAGATTTTAATTCAATCAAAAGTCATGAAGATTTTCAAGTAACAGTATAAAATTTCTAACTATTGAAAAATAATTTACTAGGTTTTCAGCCTTTGCGCCTTTGCTGCAAATTATCGTAATCTCAAACAAACGCCTGAGGAGACGCCCATTAATCACGTGAGATTTTTAGGGGGAGGGGGGTTCGACAAAAAATCACGAAATATCACGTAGGGGAGGGAGGGTTATAATAAGATATCACGTGTATTTGTTTTTTAACTATTTTTTTTTACAAAAAAAATACAAAAATTTTACAGTTTTATACACGTTTGTTTGGTGGAGGAGGAGGGGGGGTAATTTTGAATATCACCATGTATCACAAAGGGGGAAGGGGGTCCAAAAATTCTTAAAAACTCGCTAACGTGATTAATGGACGCCCTCTGACAGCTCAGCAAGTTCATAGCATTTTCCATTTTGACAATGTATTATAAGGTCTATTTTATCCGTGAATTGGCGTCTAAATAACATCATATAAGGGAGATAGGAATATGTTGTCATAGTTTTTTTTAAGTATATATCTTGAGAACCAATATAATGTGCATAAAATTTAAAGTTAGTTTATAATAATAATGCAACCGAAATTTTATGATAGATCAATATAATATTATCTGCCATAAATGACGGACCTGCACAATTCTGTTTACTGCGTTGGTTTGCGGGACAGTAGCTATGACTAATTTGTGCAGGATAGTCTACATGTTCAATCAAGCTCTATCATATTAAAAGCTTCTAGCAGCACTACATCTGAAAATTATTGCTGTAACTACTAATTACTCATGAATTTTGAATGAGTTTAATCAAATTTATTATGCTTAATTAGGTATACTTAGTATTACAATTATTATATAGTTGCATTAGTATGTAAAAGCCAAATTTTAACTGGCATTGAGTATTTTTTAATAACAATTTTTAATTAATTTACATAATTTGAAATTTTTAAAATATTACATGTTTGGAATTATTTAAAAAAAAATTACTACTGATGGAGAGACGTGCTGATTAGTTCCTGGAAGAGACAGATCCAGCCACTTCGGAGATACGGGACAAAGAGTCTGGAAAATAGAAATCAAGTTTTTGAGAGCACAGAGCATGCGATTTCAGTGATTCAAAAACATTCAATTCGTAATGATAGGGTTAAGTAGGGATTAATTTTCGGCAAAGGCAGGTCCATCCGTTTTTTACATAGGGAGTTAAATGTCCAAAAAAGTGCAGTTTTTGAGAGCATCCGATTTGAATGATACAAAAAACCTTCTGCTAGTATTGTCAAAACGATCGTTTTTGGGGAAAGCAAGATTTTTTCTTAACTTCCCGTAGAGTAAGTTATTGTAATCGTCCAAAAATTGAAATTTAAAATTTTTGCATTTCTCGACGTTTTGAAGGTTTTGAACATTTTGAAATGGATGTGTTTTGTGTGTCCGCATTTTGTCATTTTCATTTTCATGTGTGTTCCGCACGTTTTCGGGCGCACGGATCAATCGATTTGAATGGTTCAAAAAACATTCGATTTCTGTTGATAGGGAGATGTGCTGTTTAGATTTTGGCAAAGGCCAGCGGTTACGGAGATAAAGAGCAAAGAGTGCAGAAAATAGAAATCGAGTTTTTGAGAGAACGAAGCATCCGATTTGAATGATCTAAAAAACATTCATTTAGTAATGATTGGGAAAAGTGGTTATTAGTTTTTGGCAAAGGCAGGCGCAAAATGACAGTTTTTGAGAGAACTAAGCGTCCGATTTAAATTATTCAAAGCTTGTTTTAACAAAATAATTGATTTTGAATAAAAAAAACTGTTTCAAAATTTTGTTCTTCAATTTTTTTTTCAAAAAAAATGTTTATTTGTATATCGAAAATAATTCAGATTCAGATTTTATTTTTAATTCTGATTAAAATTCTAATATACTTTAAACAAATAATTTCAACTTTGCAATTTAGATTATATAATTTTTATAAATATTAGACAATGTTACAATATTTATAATAATCTATTTGAAAACATTCAATATTCCTCGAAAATTTATTTCGTTACGGTACGGAAAGTTAAAGCAATTTGCCGTAAGGCACTATGCCTTACACCCCACTAGTTTCATTTTTTTTTTCATAATTTCCAACAAATTTTTTAGGTAAAATCCAAAATCTCACTTATATACATAAAATAAATAATTATATCTTTGCAATTCAATTTATATAATTCATACAAATATGAGATAAAATCCTTCATTCTAATTCCTCTTCATCAAGTTCTGTTCATTTGCTTTTTATGCAAACTTATATGAACGTCATCATCGAAAGTATAAGCTCTTATTTTGTCAATAAAATACAAAGTGAATGTATTTCTAATAATGAAAATTACAGTATTTATAATAATATATTCGAGAACATATAAACATTCTACGAATGTTTCATTGCGGTACCGGAAGATCCAGCAATTTGCCTTAAGGCACGATGCCATACACCACTATTTATTATTTTAAGTACACAATTGATAGAGTATATCATGCTTGTAGATTTGTATTCAATATCTCTGTTCACCATTATACCACTAATCCCAGGTGCGAGTATGGACGCTAGAACATTATTACATTCTCATGAAATATAAAGTTAAAAATCTAATCGCTACGTAAGCATCTATCATTACTGCAAAATAATACCAAACAGTGCTAATCTTAAGAAGCTGCTTGATGATTATCATAAAAACACCACGGCAGTTAAATCCGAACATATTCTAATAGCACGTATTCGTGTAGAAAAGCTTTCGTATCAATCACGAAGAAATCGCTGACGATTCCGCAATCGAATGATTGAAGGACACGGTTTTGAGTATTAATGCAGAAGGAATGAATGATTGAAACAAAGAAGGCGCCGCCCGTGATTTCTACCGATCAAAGTTCTACCGCCCTTGATAACACGAAACGTTATTCCAACCGGACGAAATGATATCGCATCGGTAATTCGACACGTTTCGTATTGGCTACCATTACTTCACTTCGCACATTTGACGTCATGAGGAAGGATTGCTTACTGTCTATTACTACTGCTGAATTAACACTTCGATGTGATTCCTAGAAAATTACTGAGCAGTTGATAAAAATGTATGCATAAGTTGAGAGATCGATGTGCTAGGAATAAATATGTGCAGGCATATATTTATATGTAATTGGTCATAGACGGAAGTTGGCAGTGATGTACTGACAGGTAGAATTATTTTTCTTTGATTTCTGATTGTAGCGATATATATGCTCTATTATGGCTTTTAATTAAACGAATCAACATCTTTATTGACTTAGTAGTTTAAAAATGCGATTTGTGAATCGCACTGAAATTTTATTTTATTTTGTAATCAAGCTTATTTGGACCTACGATATAGAGCTTTGGGATTGCACCAGTATGTCCAATATTGTTTTAATGCAACGTAGCCAATCCAAGATCTTAAGGCAAATCACCGACGTACCTTGTTATGTCAGAAGTGAAACTATTCACAAAACACTTCAATATTCTTTTTATTAGTATTCTTTTAATTAGTAGCAGATATTTAAACCATTTCTAGAAAACCATCCTAGTCATCTAATAGCACTCCTACTTGCGACTCTGTCGACTAGGAGGCTGAAGATAAAACTTTCTTCAGACTTGACATGAAGTTGTGAAATGGTCACTGGAACTATGATTATTTATTTTATATCATATTTTTTTACATTTATTTCAATTATTATTACAATAATTTAAAATGAATATTATTTCTACATTATTTCAATTATTGTTTCTCTAATATATATTAGATTTGTAACTCTTAGAGTCATTGGACTCTGATTGTTATAATAAAAACATTGAAAAAAAATTCTATTATCTAAGAAATATGGACTCCGGTTATCAATTCAACTATAAAATTAATTCGTACTGTTTCAGAAAGTGATTATGATTATATTTCAGGTTATCTTAACTTTTTGTAATTGCAAATATAAATAGAATAGAATTAAATTTGTATATCTGTCATATGCTTATCAAATTTTTTGAAATAAAACTCTAACTAAAATATCAGAAATACTGATATTACTATTACTAAAATTTTCTGATTGTTAAAACATTTGCTAATTACTGCTTCCTTCATACATAATAATACTATACGTAAAATAATTGAAAGACGAGCTTTTATATCAATTGTAATTACAAGTCTGTTTAATTATGACGTAGTTCTGAGATTGCAAATAATCAGCGAATATATAATGATCTTGGGAGACTAAATGTGTGTGCAATTCTATCTCAAGCAGTAGCATAATTTTCCTAATATCTATAAATAGTCTACTTAATCAATAAAAATTAACATGCAGCAACTTTTATAATTATGACGATACAATTTTGAAATATTGGTGCATCCCATTATTCTAAAATTTATTGAATTTCCATATTGTAACAACTTTTCATAATAATTTAACTTGTCGTTAACTTCAATAACTTTAAGTTTTTATCAAGACCATGAACTCTATCATAATTACAAAGAATCGGCCAAGTCAATCTATATTGAATATTCAAAATCGGTTGATATTTTTTTTTTTTTTTGTAAACATAGAAGAAAATGTTGGCACTTTTTTGTAATCAACACAAATCATTCTCGAAGTTCATCTGATGGCTTGTAAATATATAAAATCGATGCAATCGTTTTTGAAAAAATGTCGATGAAAGGTCAAAATTTAAATATCATACATATACATATATGTATATACATGCAGCTACTTTTTCCAATTTTAGTGTCAAATGAAACAAAATAGCGTGAAACATTGATAAAACGTATACTTAGCAGAACGATTTTTTTTGCAAAAACACTATTTTCTAGTTCGGAAAGTTAATAAACTACTAGTCATAGCCAATATACCTATTTTGTTCACACTTAATTAGTTGTTACTTTTCTGTCCGTGATAGATTATTCATTCAAATTTGATATGATCATCATGCTAAAATAAAAATATTAAAAAGTTAATGAATGAATAGATATAATTTAGAACATAAATTTAACTTTGTTTTGTTGAATGGTATTTAAATTCATTATGCGTTGATGTATGCTATGATATTAATTGAGATAAGCTACTCAGAAACTGTAAAGGATAAAAAAATACATATTGAGTTATATCGATACGGAATCTAGAGCAAAAAAACTCTTTTAAAATGTTGCAAATTGCAAGTTTCCGTCAGAACATGGTTCAGCAAATCTAGGATGACTAGAAATGATATTACATAAACCAATGGTTTTGTTTCTGTGAGATGTAACTACATACTGTAGAACACAGTTTCTGGAAGTGCCAAGAAGGATTATCTACAAAAAATGTATTTCTCATTAACACAACGACTTCTATCTGCAAATGATGAGAAAATTTCCAAATGTTAGTTAAATATTTGTATAAACACAAAGTAAAAATATAGAATATTATAGATCATAATCCATAAACCTTAACTACTTTTTTAAAGCAAAGTACCTATTTATTGAAGTCAAAAAGCCATAAAAAATTAAAATATGCAATGTTTCATCTAAATGGTTGAAACTTCACTAGAAAGTGAACTTGACTGCCATCACAGCCGTCAACTTCATCACTAATAATAAAGTTATCGTCACTGCTCGAGTAAGTGCCATAAGAAGTCGATTTGATCAGCTAATACAATTGTTGCATTTTTTATCAGAACTCGTACTTTGACTTTCTGTACGTGACCACAGACCACTGGACACAAAGGAAATGAATAGTAGCTACGTAAACACGCAATGCCACGTGCCCAATCACAACTGTGGTAAAGTTTTTGTTCTCTATGTCTTTAAGTGATTGTTCATCTTGCAAACTTTGCTCTATGTTCGATTTGTGTTCAAGAACAATCGCACAGAAAAAAGTTGGTTGATATAGTCAATCGTCGCGCAATAATATGTATATAAAAACAGTTTGTATCTTGTTATAGGAACACACACATACACGCTACATTTATATATAGTGGAGCTAGGGGCATTTTGTAATAGTTTTTTAAATTCATGTATCTGATTATATTTCTACGAAATAAAGTTGCATAGTTGCTGTTACTATTCATCTACAAAATTAAATAAAAAAAAACAATTTCCAGAAAAAATGCAGTTATACAACTTACCCCGTGTTTGTGGCTAATTGTAACATGTAACGAATCAAGTAGTTACGACAAGAAGAAACGATAATAATGCTTCTGATAACTTGTTCTTTACTCACTTTTTAGAAAA
Organism: Ctenocephalides felis; assembly: GCF_003426905.1. Taxonomy (NCBI): domain Eukaryota; kingdom Metazoa; phylum Arthropoda; class Insecta; order Siphonaptera; family Pulicidae; genus Ctenocephalides; species Ctenocephalides felis. The sequence goes on from NW_020537801.1 coordinate 35,798, forward strand.
TTGACCTGTTTCTAAGTACTTTTTTATTGTTATTGGCCTCGCCTAGCATTTAGCTAAATACGTCATTTTTTTATATTTTACATTATATTTTTCTGAATGCATTTTCATACTTATCTTTCTATGCAATTTCAAATCAACAACACAAATTTTAATTAATTTTGACTCAACATTTCAAATTCTAACTCAATGCCTTATTTATTTCTTCTATTAATTCGTTTTTACATTATTTTAATTTTACTAATTCTTCTTTCTTCTGAATCCATCTTTTCTTCTTTCTTTTACTAATACTATTACGATATCTTCTAATTCTATCGAAATTTTTCTTTTATACTGGTTTTATTTCAACTAATCTTATGTGTGATTTTATTAAATTATTCAAGATTTTAATTAATACAATTTATCAATCACGAAAATTGTTACACATTATCGAAGGTTGATAAAATTGAAACTTTATCATCCAGATTAGGTAACAAATTTTTGAAAAACGGCAAAAAACACACATTGCTACAATTTATGAATTTGCTTTTCCTGCAATAATGAATTAACAGGGAGTTTTACTGATCGTAGCCAGATAGTTGTTTGTTTGATACGAGTTATTTGTTGTGATATAATTAACATTATTAACTGAAAATTACTAAATTACTTCTATGTTCATATTATAAACGAAGGAATTTTCACGTTAATAATATATACAAATCTACTTGAAGTATACAGAGAGGATTTAAACCTTAAATTTCACTTTGCGTCGATAATATTGCAATCAAAAACAAAAATAAAAGTAGAAATAACGAAATAATAGAACTTATATAGATAACGAAAAATTGAAATATTTCGACTTTTGTTTGCTTTCCACAGAAACTAATTGTTTCAACACAAGCAAAATGTTTTATGAATCAGATGCTGTTTTTTGCTAAAAATTAGAAAATTTAACTATGAATTTTGCAAACCATTATGTAACATTTTGATATCAGGATAAATTTAGATTTAAACTTAAAATCTCATGCTCGCAAGACCGAGACTCTTATCATTGCACCACAAATGCCCCTTGAAAACAGATATCACTACTGATTTACATTAGGTTGTTCGAAGATTTGTGATCTCGATCTCTGTGGATTCCAGAGACAAGATTGTGCTTCTGACCAACAAAAACTACATGGATATTAATTTTGTAAAATTCAGCTTGTTATCTACATTCGGTATATTTATGACTATTTATTTACTCTAAAGAACAAATAAATATCCGTAACTACACTATATTATTACGTTGACATTTTTATATGAGAATTGTTAATAAACCTATTATCAGCAAAACGGATTTTTATCGGGACATATTTATTGCCAAATTATGAATATATCAACATCTAAAATCCAAAATTTATAACTTTGAAGACTAAGCTGTCTAATTTTTTTGTGATTTATTGCAGATATCTAATGCAATATCACATATTTTTGTAAACGTGTGCATTTGGAAAATCTAAATTAGTTCTACTTTTTTTTACTCAAACTGATATCATAACTAATTTAACTGATCTATGAACTATAATGTTTTTCTATGGAATTTCTTCATTAGAAGTCATTATCATTAGAAGTCTACACAATGGGTGTTCTTTCTCTTAGTGATGAAATTTTTGCAGACTTATAGTCATGAGGTGACAAATTGCAGTAGAGCTTCGAAAGGCAGCTTTCACTTACAAACATATTTCGGTTGTTATTTTCAATTGAAAACGGATATCACTACAGCTTGATATTAGATTGTCCGTAGTGTATGATTTTAACTAACCTTGTAGTTGCAAGAGGCTTTTTCCACAATACAATCTTCCACAAAAAATTATTTATAAAAAGCACATTATGTATACATGCATAAAATTTATTTTATTTTCTACTGTATATTGCCGTATTGATTCGATCATATATCGCAGTTAATTAAGTCAGATATTATTATTTTTAGTAAGCGTGATATGTTTATGGTTCTTGATTGTCAACATGATAGTAAATAAGATAACTTTGTAATGACAATAATTGAAGTTTGGAAACCTCATTAAGTGTGATACCAGAATAAATTTGTCAGCTGTGATAACACTGCATATATCTCATCGATTTCATAAGCTAATCAATGACACGATACGATTTCAATAATGCTGGTTTGTCCGTGTGAATTATGGTTTTCTTATCTGGAACAATTTCAGCTGTTCATTCGTGAATCTGTATATTGACTAGCAATCTTTCTGACAAAAATCAGTATTAATTAACATAGTACATACTATTTTTTAATTTCAAAGTATGCAAATTTTTCCACAATTTCGGATGCACCGCTCAAACTATTTGCATTATTCAAAAAACATTAGATACCTATTGATGGGGAGATATGCTGATTAATTTTATGCAAAGGCAGGTTCAGCCGGAGATACGGAGCAAAAAGTGCTAAAAATTACAGTTGTTGAAAAAAACAGCATCTGATTTGGAAAGCAAAAAAAAGTTTTTTATTTAATTTCAAAATTTAATAGATTTTTTTTATTTGCAAAATAAATTTTAAATAAATTTAAATATCGAAAATGATTCAGACTTTAATTATAATTCTAGTCAAATTTCTAAAGCTCGCTTATATACATACTTGAAATAATTAATATTAACTTTGCAATTCTTTTTATATAATTCATAGAAATATGAAATAAAAATTTGACGATTTTGATGAACCTTTTAATGATTATAGTGTTAAAGGTCTTAACAAACATGCTACAATAAAACAAGTGGTCGGTGGCAAAATTTCAATCGTTTCTATCGTCACATCTATGACGTACATAGTATGTAACTTACTAAGTTATGGTAATAGCAAAATAATCAAAAATAAAAACAATCTTCACATTTAAAGGTCTTCTGAACATTTTGGAATAGAGTACCCTACGGGAAGTTAAAAATTTATACATACATACATACATACTCACACACACACACACACATTCATTCATTTTTTCTACGGTATGCCAAAATGTTCAGAAAACCTTAAAATGTCAAGATATGCAATTTTTTTTTATTTTCGATTATTATGCGATTACTATAACTTACTAAGTTATAGAGTATATTTGATTCGTATTGATAAGGAGACGTGTTAATTAGTTTTTGGCAAAGGCAGGTCGAGCCGTTTCGAAGATACGGTGCAAAAAGTGCCAAAAATGGTAATTGATCTTTTAAGAGAACGGAGCGTTTGATTTGTAAGATTCAAAAAACATTTTATTTGTATTGTCGAAATGAAGAATTGATGAGATTTTTGGAAAGGCTGATCTAGATGTTTCGGAGCTCCAACAAAAAAAAGGGGAAAAAAACTATTTGGCTTACAAAAATGATCATTAGACATATGCACATCAAATTATCACATATTTTATAAATATTTTTGTTTACATTTCTATGGGTTCCATACCAATGTTTACCCGTTATACTGCGACGCGGCGCCCACGCGCTTCTATATTTTGTTTCTCCAAGCTAACATATTAGATTGCTTTGAAAAACTGTTCAAAATTCCCAATTTATTTCAAAGTTAAAAAAAAATCTAATTCATCAAAGTCAATTTTGATCAAAAAATTTTAAAATCTCAAAAAATGATTTTTTTCAGAGTTCTAAAAGAAAATTGAATCTTTTTTAAAAATATTAATTTTTGGTACGGAAAGTTCCAGCAATTTGCCTTAAGGCACGATGCCATGCACTACTAGTTTTTCAATATAATTATAATAATTTTACCTACAACTTATGCAGTTCTGTACTGAATTTTGTTTTTGAGTTTGTAACCAAAATTTTAAGACTTGATATTATTCTTTATGTTTAATTACTAAAGAAAAAAACAATGTAACATATCATTGCAAACAATAACTCAAGCTAGTGAAGCTATGCATTTTGTACGTGTACTTGATAATTTCCCTAAAGGATTTTACTAAATCATTTTGTGAAAAAATCAGTCAAGTCATCGAGTGGCAATCTCGCGAAGAGTTTTCCAGGCGGAAATTTTGTTCCCGTTTGGGGCTGTTTGTGACTGCGTTGACGGCTATAATAAACGACATGATATTTAGGTTTGCTTTTGTTTTCTTGATGCATATTTGAGCTTATGTACTTAATGTTTGCATCGACAAGTGACATGCCATTATTGCGAATGAATTACAATTTAACGTCAACAGCGTTCCACAGATGAAATTACTAGAAGTAATGAATTGTGTAGTATAAATAATTTATCTGAATCATGTGCATGGCGAATTAAGTTCGAACATCGAAATAGGCAATGCAAATTATAAGCGTGAATTCGAAAACATAAGCACGATAGCCATAGATAAACAACTATAAATCTATGAATAATATCTACAGCTTTACAATAAGGAAGCATTGGAAGCATTTACTTATAATTAGATAAATTTCAAAATATAATCAACTTGTTATAGCTTCACGAAATGTTTTAAACTTATTATGTTAAATAGAGTTTATATGATTATTAACTTAAGTTGACCATATTTTTTATACCAGAAACCTGGCCTGCAACTTCTAGTTGCGCAATTCCGCGACGGTGGAGGGTCGCTATTTTTGCTGGGTGGCAAATAAATCAGTTTATATAAATGCATCAACTTTCATATTATGTCTTATGTTTTTTTGATCTATATGTTTTCTCATATTTAAGGCTTGTATAAAATTCTGTTTAGATCTTTTATAAATTAACGTAGTGAAAATTAGCATTCAAATCAAAAGTTTGTTCTTATAATTTCTAATAATAAACGAAAGTTCAAAATTATTAATTTGAGAGGAAATGTTCTCATTCATAAAGTTTCATATAAGCAATTATGTTGTATATTAACTTTTATAAATATTTGATGGGTAGTTGTAATTTTATTGTCAAAAGAATGCAAAGATTTATTATAAACTAATACTTTTTAAAAACTCTGGACAATCCGGGACAAATGATCTAAATACGTGACAAACATTACTTTTATAAAAAAACTGGAACACAAGGTGGAAATCCGGGACCCGTATTGGGGACAGTAACCGAAACTTAAGGTCACTTTATTTAGATAGCTAGTTTTCGAAAGAATTACTATTAAAACACCTTTAAATTATTTGAAATCAGTATGAATGATACGAACTATAGTGAAAATTAAATATAACAAATACATTTTACTTTTAATGTTACTCTTGTATTTACAAAAGAGTATCTAAGAGTATTCTCATTAAAAAAAAATTTCAATTTATTCATTATTATCTGTAACTTTATTGTTTTTTTTAGTCAGAATTATTAATGAATTTTATTTAGATTATTATTTAAAATCTAACTAACGTTTTTTAATAATATTTAAATTGGTTTTACCTTTTAAATTATTCAAAAAAAACTACAATAATTAAAATTAGATTGATTTGATTAGCCAAAATGGTATTGATATTTCTATTATTTTCATTTTGAATTTGGTTGTAGTAAATAAAATTATGAGATCTGTTCTGTATCTATACTGCATTTTGTAGTTGCATATGGGTCGTTGGGGCCTGTGTATGATAACTTTATATGACAGTCAAATACCATTTGAAAAATGTTTATTTTGTGCATTAAGCAGCACCAGGTAAAAACATCACCTTCTGAAAAGTTTAAAAGTATTTTTAATACTGAATTGTCCAAATCCTTTTAGATTTTATCCTTAAAAAATTACAGCACACGCACCACATATATCTTTCTTTTAAGGTATGCAAAATGATTAGATGATCATGACACGTAGCTGTTAAATAAATTTTATTTCTAATTTTTTTCATCTTTGATAGTCGTCTGGGATTTAACTTTTTACAGAAATGTTACACTTAATTTTTCATTATAACAAAATGTACATCTATATACCTACCCATAAGGCAATCCATATCAGAAATGCAATACGATCACATTAAATTGCGAATGAAATCTGGATTACACTGTATCCGATGCCAAAATGTAAGATTTGATTTGTTCACGTCGACATTCAATCAAACGATGATTGTGCACATTTTTCTTGTTCGCGGTCGGTCGCTTTGCATCATTAATAATATCGTGTTCGACAATTCTGTTTGTGGCGCCATTTGCTAGTGACAAATATTAATAAAGTGCCACTGATTTTCCCTGAGTTCTCGTTGTCTCGAATCCGCCACAAACGGAGCACAATCATTCTGCCTTCGTCATTGTGATGTGATTAGAAGCACGTTAACGCTTAATTGATGATACTCTGCTTCTGACACCCTAACAAGAATTCTTAATATGAGCAGGACTAAGAGTTTATATATGTATGCTGGAAACTTAATTCCATTTGATATTGAACTTTTCTAACCGTGCCAAAAAAAATTTTTTTTTTAAGTCAAACATAACTAATGCCATAAGTAGTGTATAGCATCGTGCATTAAGGCAAATTGCTAGAACTGTCCGTAACGTAACGAAATGTTTGAGGTATATTAAATGTTCTCAAATAGATTATTAAAAATACTGGAACAACAAATACTGGAATACTTGAACAATGTTTATAAGATTTATATAAACTGAATTACAAAGTTAAAATTATTCATTCATCTAAATTCATTTAAAGTATAAGTTCTAAAGTGAGCTTTAGAACTTGATCCAGAATTAAAATTAACATCTGAATTATTTTCGACATGCAAAAAAAATATAGAAAAAAAATTAATTTCAAAATATTTTTTTGCCAAAAGCAATTGTTTTGTCAACACAAGCAGAAAGTTTTTTGAATCATTCAAATCGAATGCTTAGTTCTCTCAGTAAGTGCCATTTTTTGTACATTTTGCTCTATATCTTCGGAATGGCTGAGCCTGCCTTTGCTAAAAACTAAAAACTAATCATCACTTCTCCGAATCATCACAAATTGAATGTTTTTTCGAACATTCAAATCGGATACTTAATCCAGTTTTTGAGAATCAGTATTTTGTGCACTTTTTGCTCCGTATTTCCAAAACGACTGGATCTGCCTTTGCCAAAAACGAATCATCACATCTATGAATCGAATGGTTTTTGAACCAATCAAATCGGTTGATCATTGCGCCCGAAAATGTGAACGAAATAATGCGGACACACAAAACACACACGTCCATTTTTTCTGAGGTATGCCAAAATGTTCAAAAACCTCTGAAACATGAAGCTATGCAACAATTTTTGGCCCACTATTATAACTTTCCATACGGGAAGTTAATAATAACTGAAAACTGAACGGCATCGTTCAATTGTGGATCATGTGTTCTAATATGAAATGATTGGCCAGACGATTTTTTTTAAAACACTTTATTTCTAAATATAGAAAAATTTAGTAGATATAACTTTATGATAAATGGATAGTTTTGATTAGTTGACCATTGTTTTATTGGTATTATTATCCGCTATGCACCTTTAAGGACCGCTTTATTTTACAGTTATCATTCGGGTAAATAGGTCCAGCCATAGATAAGGAAAGTGGGTCTACCACCATTTTCTCAAAGACAGGTAAAGTATTTCACTATTTCAACGAAGGTGACACTATTTCAAAGTAGATTTCCAAAGATGTGTAACAAGTAATCGCCTTAAATTGGCCAATGTCGCTATCACGAGATAAATATACACATTTTAAATTTTTGAACGGAATTTTTTTTGTTATGAGTTATGGGTTTTGAGCAGTGTTATTTAGTTTACGATACTTGAAAGTTAATTCTAATATAGGTTATGTAATTATTTCATAATGCTTATTGTTATTTTTGACTTATTATTAGATAAAACAGATTTTATATAACCTGTGGTTGGGGTAAAAAGGTTCTAAATCGTTACACTGGTAAGATATAAACCATAAGAAAATAGTAAATAAAGAAGTAAAATAAGTTAAAAGCAATTTTACAGAGATAGATCAAATTGATAGTTGTTCCAACTGCAATGATAAATTCTTCTGGCAAAATTTCATACGAAGGTTGTTTGGAGTGTAATCTTCGTACAAAAATGTGCCCAGTACAGTATCTGTTTCGAACAGTAGTTGTATTTGCGATAATTGAATAATTGTATTTCAAGAAACAATAAGTCTGATTAAAATAAGTAATCAGAAATATCTACAAAAACAAGATTTTTGATAGTACATGTCCGGCACTCGTAGTGTAACCAATTGAAAAAGCCATAAATTCAGTTTGAAAAATTACTTTTACTCGATTCAAAGTACAAAATGTGTAAAAATAATTCAAAATTTAAAAACAATTCACTTTTGCTCGATATGACCACCTTTTGCTTTGACTATGGCCTTTAGACGGACTAAAAACAAATCGCATTTGTTCGGAACCTGTAGTAAAAGTAGTTAAATATTTTTGTTTTTTGTTTGTTTGTTAATTAGTGCTATTATTCCATAAAGCATCTCTAAATTAAGAATAAAATGATACCTACACTATGGGGTAATTATAACACTATGGGGTAAAAAGAAGCAGGTGACAATTTTATGCAAAATAGCAAAAACTACAATGATGAATTAGCAACACATTCTAGAATGGTAAATTTACTGAAAATCGTTATATATTTGGTTGTTTGAGCCTGGACATTTGAGCCTTGCCCTTCTTTAGACTTTGGAGGAAAATTCTATTCTATCGTCAAGCGATTACAGATTCTTTCAAGCGACGACATAAGTCATATTATTTATTTTTTGCTTCATCATATTTATATTTGTTTCAAGATATATGTCTGATTTCCGATGATGATGAATATTCCATCCTGTATATGTGAAGACTCTTCGGAGCCGTTAAATGGGCCTCGTGTATTTACACTGGCCGTTGGAATTGCGTCGTCAAAGTAATCATCAACCAGGCAGACGACAAACGCGCGTAAATCAAATACACCGATGGTCCCCGGCGTCGAACACATGTCGTTATTTTTACAACATGAATAAATATTTAGCTCTCGACAAAGAGCTCAGAGCAGTAACAATGACTAAAAATACGTCAAACGATTTGTGTCATGTCTCCATCGCTTGTTAATGCCAGAATTGCTGAAAACTCATTACGCAAAGTGTATTTTGGAATAAATATAATATATTACATATGTATAAAAATAAAACAATCATCGATGTAGTTTTACAAACACATTTTATCAATAAAAACCTTTTCGTGTCTAAAAGGTTTGAACATCACTTTTGTCCTAGACAAAGAATAGACGCAATTCAGAAGTGATTTCATCAGTACATGATAAATTGGTTATAATAATAATATAAACTAGTGGGGTGCATGGCAACGTGCCTCAAGGCAAATTGCTGGAACTTCCCGTACCGTAATTATAATTTTGGTACGAAACTCAAAAAAAAAAAAACACAATATGTGTACACATTTTTAAAATCTCTATAAAATATCTGATAATTTGATGCACATAACATGTCCAATAAACAATTTTGACCGCCAAATGACACATTTTTAACTTATTTTTATTGAAAGTCTATAACCGCTGGACCTGACTTCCCAAAAATTTAATTAGTTTTTCATCTTGTTAATATAAGTAAAATGTTTTTTGAATTATTAAAATCGGTCGCTCCGTTATCTTAAAAACTGAGTTACCGTTTTTGGCACTTTTGCCCCGTATCTTTGGAACCGCTAGACTTGACTTCGTCAAAAACTAATCAGCACGTCTCATTATCAATACAAATCTAATGTTTTCTAACTTATTCAAATCGATTGAACCGTGTTCCCGCAATCGTCGACGAAAATTTGTCACGACACACATACATCAATTTTTGCTAAGGTATGCCAAAATATTCAAATATTTACCTCTGAAAGGTAAAGACATATAAAAATTTTCATTTTCGATTTTTTTGCGATTACTATAACTTGCCCTAATACCGGAAGTTAAATATAGATAGCTCCCAGTTTAAATTCAAAATCATAATTTCTGTTTGTGGCAAGAAGCGGCAGGATAATCTCTAAATGATGTGTTTTTTATTATAATTTCTTTAATAGTGAGGATCTAACATTTGATGCAGCAATGTTCTAGGATGGTATCCAAAATACAACCTCCTGAACCAGTGGTTGGTAATTCACGTTCTAATCACAAAAAATGTTAAGAACATAGTCCTGGTGTGGACGCTGGCCCTTTTTTTGTATGATTTGATTTCATGACTAGTCTATCGTATTTCAATATTTGCTCATAGACGAGTGTTAAAATTACCATCGAATTTACTTTTCTCCTTGCTAAATTTACCAAATTTACAAAATTATTATTGATAAAAAAAGTGGTACAACCGTTCGCAGTCTCCCTTACTTTATGTATATCTTTCTGGTTTTCTTTTGTTTCATTTCTTTCCTAAAGTAGCCTGAAAATCGTTAACATTTATTTATTTGTGATAAAAAAACAAATATTTTTCTCAGATATAAAATTTCACAGAGTTTTTTAAATTTTTATATAACATACGTAATATGTGATAATTCAAAATTTAATAGATAGTTGAGATATAAGAGATTCCCAACATTCCATTATGATCAGCTAACACGAACTGCCACGACTAATTGCTGGTGGATTTGTGACATCGCGACAGCCTGTCAACGGATCCCTAATGCACGCGGGCCACACAGATTACTAATGTCGCGCGGTTTTTAAAACTCTTTTCAAGTTCACAATGGAACATATGTACGACATCTCAACGACATCTATTTCAGTTTTCATCAGACACATTACATAAAGACGAAAACTATTAATATATATTTAGAGAGTTTTATTTATTGCGACTTAGATTTTGTAGCACAGGCGACTTTTAATTTATTTATCATATATTTTATAAAATACTCATGTCAATTTTTCAGTATAAAAACATCACAGAATACTAAGATATTTGCTAAAAAAATATTCTATCAATTTACATGAACAGATAAATTTTTGTTAAAAGACTTGATCAATACACGACAAATTATCAAAATCATTCACTTCTCGTAGGGTAAGTTATAGGTGATAGTAATCGCAAAAATATCGAGTTTTTTATATATCTATACATTTCAGACGTTTCTGAATATTTTGGCCTACCTTACACAAATTGATAGATGTATGTGTGTATGTGCGGATACAATTTTGTGTCGAAGATTTTGAGAACACGAATCAACCGATTTGAATGATTCAAAAAACATTCGATTCATATTGATAAGGAAAGATATTGATCAGTTTTTGGCAATGGCAAGTCTTGAAGTTTCAAAGAAATGGTGCAAAGGTGCCGAAAATGGTAATTCAGTTTTTGAGAGAACGAAGTGTTCGATTTCAATAATTCAAAAAGCATTTTACTTGTATTGACAGAATGAAGAACTGTTTAAACTTTTGGAAAGGCAAGTCTAGAGGTTTCAAAGATCCAATGAATTCAAAATTTTCAGAAATTTCAAAATATTTCAAATTTAAATAAAAGTCAAAAAATCCAATTTTTTCAGTCTTCAAAAAATGTTAAGAGTTCTTTAAAAATTCTAATATTCGGTAAGGAAAGTTTCCGCAATTTGCCTTAAATCACGAGGCCATGTACCATTTTTTAGTTTATTGCATTATTTATTTCATAATGCTGAATTATTGAAACACATCAAGTATAAAATAATTAAAGTCTATAATGAAAACACAAACATGAAAATTTAAAGTTTATGAATTTTACATATGCAATGAAGTTGTTATATAAATGAACAATACATCCTACTTTATAGCAAAAATTAAAGTAAGATAATTTTTTTATTAAATTGTTGTAAGGATTGATTAAGTTAAGTTTCAATGTAAATTCTACAAATAAATTATAAATTTTAATTTATTTATTGGCATATTATTAGAATAAATTATATCATGAGATAAAGTAAAAAAAGTTGTTGCATTTTAAAATATCGACTAAAAATATTACAGATTTTATTTTAATAAATTATTTATTTTGAACTATTTTATAAAAAATCTTTAGATAATGTTGTATCACTTAAAAGCTAGTATATGGAGTAAAATTTAGAAAAATAATCATTTATATTGATAGAAGTTGTCAATATTAGCTATTAGAAACAAGCATTTTCCATGCTATTATTTTTATAAATAAAATTTACATCTCATATAAATATCAATATTTTTTTTCCTAGATCACGTTATTAAAATGCTTTGCATTTTAATTATGTAATATTATCCGAATGAAAAGCCAGAGATATTTCAAATAAAACAGTATAAAGGTAACTCGATATTTTAGAATTTCATAAAAACTTACCAGACTATAGTACATATATTTTTTACGCAAATGTATTCGTGAAGTTAGTTAATAAAATAGTTCACGTATATGAGCAACTTTTAAAATAGCTTGCTGCATATAAAACATAAAGAAATATTTGAAAATATTTGCAATAATACTGTTGCATGCGAAAAATGTTCCAAATAATTCTTTACATTATTCATGATCGATTATTTGATTCTCTATATTTTCAAATAAAAAAGTCATGTGGTGTACAGAAAATTAATTACAAATGTTAAAAATGTTTTCTATCTAATATTTATATTCAGATGTTTATAAGAGAATATTTGAATATCTGAAAAAGTGTGCGTTGTTTTTTTTTCAGTCAGAGCAAATTGTTTTTGCAGTTAATTGTGGAAAGATATCTTTAACCAATTTTATATAAATTAAAACAAATGCAAATAAAATATTTATATTGGTAATATTATTATTTATTTATTAACTTTTTTTAGGGTAAGTATAGTAGGGTAGAGCGGGGCTAGTTGAGCATAGGGGCAAGTTAAGCAATCGAAATATCTCGAAAACTATTCACCGTCCGTTTAGGCATTATATGGCGGAAAGATAGAGGTTTGGTAGAAATAAACATCCCGAAATCGCTAGTGGCCGCTAGACAAATGAGTGAGGCTCACGGGCGTTTTGTTCATTTTGAGACCAAAAAGTAAAAACGTAATTCATCACGAGTTTTCGTCTGGTTTAGTCAAATTTTATTTATTTTTAATCAGGTAAATGTTATTTTTTCATATAATTATAGTACTTTTAAGATGCACAGAGATTCTGGGTATAATTCTCACGGTTTTTTTATAAACTCACTTTTATTTTGAAATTCCGAGTTGGGGTTAGTTATAGTTACTGTCATTAAGGCAATTACACATTAACTTCTAGAAATTAATTATTATTTTTAAGATTTAAGCTAAGTCTATAAGTAATAATATAAAAAAATAATGATTTTAAACAAATAAAATGAATATAAACAACAAATCCATTAAGCCGTATAGCAATTTATTGAGACTTTTCATTGAGGAGCTACATCCGTTTAAGTAAAAATTTGCTCAACTAGCCCCGCTCTACCCTAATCGCAAACAACAAAAATGAAGTATGGATTCACGCTTCAAGGTTTTCTTTATCTTTACGCTCCTTCATTTTGCAATACTTATTTTAATATAAATCAATTTTTATTATAAATCAATTTTTAATAAAATTATTTTGTTATTAATTTTCTCAAAATTATTTATTTCGAAAAAAGCTTTATTTCATATTTTGTATGAGATTAGTTTTGCAAACGCCTTTATTCTTTCTTGGCTCGAGTAGGTTTTATGCATATATGTTCACATTTCTTGTAAAAATCACGTAAGAACTCATAAATGTACTGTACTAATCTATTTTAACATTTTGAAAAAAAATTTTATAATCATTGATCATTTTTTTTTTGATTATTAATTATTTTTGTTTTTCGAAAGTTTAATTACGATACGGAAAGTTGCAGCAATTTTTCCTCAAGGCACGATGCACTACTAGTTTAATATTATATGTACAACCCTGTAAAAAACGTTTCAAAATTTTTAAACAAAGAGCTTGTCAGAATTTAGCAATTCATCATTATATTAATACTTTCAACGAATTTTTGAATAAATGTGGAGCTTAATAAGGAAACTATGATTATCCATCCACTTTTTGAAACACAAACTTATTTTATATTAACAAGTATAGTTTATTTCACACTAGACACATATCGTTGCAAGACGTTTGATTTGTCAAGATTGAATTTTGCGCATCTTGAGTAGATACAGTGAAATGCGATTTCAGCATTTGTATTATCTTCGCAAAACTTTGTTATATCACTCGTACGCAAATGTTTGCCATCCCTGCATTTGAAAAACATAAGCGTAAAAGCAACAATTAATTGTATGACATTAACGATCCTGCAAACTACGTATTTCGCTAAAAATACAGGCGGTCGTGGAATTTCGTGTGATGCATGATGATTTAGTGTTTTTCGAAGTGGTTCAAATATAAAACAATATGTCAGCAGACGCGAGAATTGACAGAACCATAAAATCTTCAGAGATCCATGTGTCATCGACGCCTCCGAACTGTCATAAAACCGAATGGGATAAGTGAACACGCTAAAAGATTTGATTACTTCATGACAAGACATCACCGAAGTGCCTCTCGAAATTGGTAATAAACCTAATTATTACAAGTTATTTGTAATTTGAATTATAAATATCACTATTCACTTTATGGAGTGTGGGTTTAACTAGAAGTCACACTTGTTGAAGGTGTTTTCATGGTTCTTATATGAAATTGCGTGATAAAACTTTCATACAGAAACTTGCACCAAAATCACTTGTAATCACTTTTTGATCATTCCTGCATTTCTGAATACAACTTGATACTTAATTATAGTTTATCATATTGATCACTAATTTGTTGATCTCAATTGTTTCTATAACTGTATTTTTTGTGTCATGTGTTGTATGTAATTTAGCTAAAGGACCCGATATATTTGTGGTTTCATCAACCGATTCTATTCAGATATTTTATTCATTTCGTTTCTAGACTTAAATTTAAAATGATTTTTGATATAATTGAGATAGTTAAAATGTGCACTACTGTCTACATCTACCTACTTGAAAAGCCTATTTCATAATATACACTTATAATAAACATTGAAGAAGTACATTTTTACTAATTAGTTATAGGTTCAATATCAGTTTATAAAAATAGTCCAAAATCGAAAATAACTAGTCGGGCGCAAGGCATCGTGCCTTAAGGCAAATTGCTGGAACTGTCCGTACCATAAATTAGTATTTTTTTAAAAGATTAACACCGTTGAAAAAAATTTACTTCAAAAAAATTAGATTTTTGAGAAACGTAAACGTAACAAAATCGTACTGCTTTAACTGCATAGAGACAAAATGTGAAAGCGCATAAGCGCCGCGTCGCCGTCTAACGGATGAACATTGGTACGGAACCCATAGGAATGAAAATCTCTATGAAATATCTGATAATTTTATGTGCATATGTCTAATGATCATTTTTTATCCCCAAATGGTATTTTTTTTTACTTTTTTCACTAGATCTCCGAAACCGCTAGACCTGCCTTCATGAAAATTTGATCAATTCTTCATCTTGTCAATACAAGTAAAATGTTTTTTTAAATTATTAGAACCGGACGCTCCGTTCTCTTAAAACCGAGTTATCATTTTTGGTACTTTTTGCCCCGTATCCTCGGAACGGCTAGATCTGCCTTCGCCAAAAACTAATCAGCACGTTTCCTCATCAATATGAATCGAATGTTTTTTGAATTATTCAAATCAGTTGATCTATGTTCCCGAAATCGTCGACGAAAATTTGTATCCGCACACACACACACGCACACACACATACATACACGCATACATACATTTTTTCTAAGGTATGCCAAAATATTCAGAAACCTTAAAAACGTCGAGAAATGCAAAAATTTTCATTTTCGATTTTTTTGCGATTACTATAACTTGCCCTATGCGAAGTTAAAAATTTTCGTTTTAAAAACTTCACGTTTCAGAGGCTTTATTTTGGTATAACTTAACAAAAATGATGTATGTGTTTTTGTGTGTATGTATGAATGTGTGGATACCATTTCGGTCAACGTTTTTGGGAGCACCGCTCAACCGATTTCAATGACTCAAAAAATTTTTAGATTTTTTATTATTTTTATTAATTGAATGTTTAATTTACAATACCGGAAGTTTTATCAATTTGCTTTGAGGTTCAAATCATCAAATCATGCACCACAAATTTTTATTTTATACTCTTACATTATGTGTAAGGTTGTAATAAAGTATATAAATTTTTCAGTGTGATTTAAAAATACACACTTATTTTAAAATCGAAAATTAAAAGCACTAAAAACCAATTCTGCCAAAGTAAATAAAAATATGGTATTACATTTTTATAAGATTGAAAATTATAAACTTTCTCTTGGTTCTCTTTAACTTGGTTCATCGAGAGGGTTAATTAACTGTTTCACGAACCCCACAGTTTGCAAATTAAGGAATAGTGTTCTGTATCACTATTCGTCCCTTATAGCACTAAGTATTATCCATTGATGTTTTTGTCTTTTGAAAATCACCTAGTCATTCGCAATTAATTAATTTTCATCAAGTTACAGAACGTTTACGACATGCAATCGACACATGGAATGTATTGATGTCTTCGGGCAAGTGTCAAAAAAAATTAATTTTAAAGCGTCTAAGATGTATGCATTAGTTTTTTCTAAGGTCGGCCAAAATGATGAGACTTTGGTACTTAAAGGCATAGCCAGGTGTGACTGTTAATTAAACATTCGGGGAATGAAAATAATCAATAATCAATGAAAAAATTGAATAATTGAAATCGGTTGAGTGGTGCACCCAAAAAAGTTGTCTAAAATGGTAACCACACATACTTTTCAATAATGTAGTAGGTGCACTTTCCAACGTGTAAACAAACGAATTTATCAAATTGAATTGAAAATTATCAACTTTTAAAATTGCGGCGATCAAAGTTCTATTATTTTGAAAATAAAGTTTTTGTTTTTGCTAAAAGAAAACTAATCAATGCGATTTCCAGTTTTTGTTTTTGCTAAAAGAAAACTAATCAATGCGATTTCCTTTCAATAAAAATTATAACGTTTTTAATTGTAACAATCAAATTTAATTTATCTAGCTTTTTTATTCTAAAACTGTTTTATTTAAGTGTTTATTTAAGTGTGGTTGTCAACGGTGATCAACACAACACATAAAATTGATTCATATCGATTCATAGAAGCGATTTACATTTGTTATCTTTCAAATAAAAGTATAATGTCTTCAACTGTATGAATTAAATTCAATTTTAACACATTTCATTGTACTTCATAATCTAAAAAATGAATTTTATTTACGTGTGGACGTCAACCGTGATCAGTACAAAGCATAAAAATTATGTATATGAGCAATCCATAGAAGCGATTTATATTTGATCTTTCAAAGAAACGTATAATGTCTTCAATTGTATGAAATAAATATAATTTATTTAACACATTTCATTCTACTTCATATTCTAAAAGTGCATTTTATTTAATTGTGTACAGTATTTGAATTTGATATATTTCGATGCATTTAATACGATATTTAAGATGAGCTATTAATAATTATTGAACTAAAATTTTGATAAGCTACATAAAGATGCCATATTAATTATAGTAAAGCCTTTAAGGAAACATTCACTATTTAAAATTAAGCCATTTAATCATAGAATAGAATAGATAAAAAAATTGCATTTAATCATTCATTAGCAAAAACATGTGCACACATTCTACTTCATATTCTAAAAGTATATTTTATTTAAGTGTGGACGTCAACCGTGATCAGTAAGTACAAAACATACACCAGAATATACATTGGACAGCGTATAAACTTAATAGTATAAATTATTTTGGTAGGCTATATTATTTTAGAACGTTTGATACGTTACAATAAGTTCCATCAATATAGTCAATCTTCAAAATTTTAACAATTAATTTATAAAAAAAAACACCAAGGCAAAATTGATATGTATTAAAAACTAATCTGCATGATTCATGTATCATATTTTACAACGATTCAAAATTTTTATAATCTGTACAAGATTTCTTGCAAAGACGTTTATGAAATATTATACACTTATCAGCTAATAAACGTCTAAATAAACTGCTAAATTGCGATTGATCGCAAAATTAACATTAATACATATAAGATACCAAAATTTCAAAATGTGTCAAAATTTTCAAAATTCTCGAAACGCCAAAGTAACATAAAATTAGCAATTTGGATTTTTTAACGAAAAAAATCTTGCTATTTATATAATTTTTACTGCAGGATGTTGGCAATCCAAAATATTGAGAATTGTTTAATATTTTAAATGATACAAGTAAATAATAAAAATAATTAATTGAATGAAACTGTTTGTGAATTGGTTTTATCGCTAAAATACACAGTAAAGTAATTGATACTGTTTTTTTTTTTTTAAAAAAACTGATAAAAATAATCGAACGGGGTTGAGCAATTCAGCTATGATAAGATTTTTGAACACCTAACTTAATAAAGCAATACTAAATATTATTAGTACTTAAAAATATTATACACCTACAATTTTAATGCTCACTAATTAACTGTATATTAACTTACTTTGCATTGCATTGCATTTTTTATTTGATTTCTTAGTGTATTGAAAATTTAACTTTTAAATATATCGGTAACTTGTATATGAATTGTCAATAGTTTTGATTTTCGCGCGTTTTAAATTCACAACGAACTGAGCAACCGACAGGTGACAATTGCGTTTAACTTCATTCCGGATTATTATGACATTTGATGCAAGTCATTTTAATAGTATTAAAATTATGATAAGTTTTTTATGATTGTGATGCATTTTTGAGTGAATTTGAATAAAAATTAGTGTTATTAGTTTTCAAATAAGTTTGTGAGTGATTATTTATAAGATTTAGTTATTTATCAAGGTAAACAGATTTTTATATTATATATTATGTGGTTTTTTTAATGTTGTTGTTTATGACGCCATTAATCATGGAAATGCATAACCTCGGAGGGATAGAAAAGAGTTTTTACTAACATTTTGATACCTCTCAATTTATGTACAGTATTTGCATTTAAGGTATTTCGATGTATTTTATGCAATATTTAATATTAGCTATTTGACAAGCTACATAAAGACGCAATAAGAAAACATTCGCCATCCAAAATTAAATCATTTAATCATAAATATCAAAGTTGCATTTTATCATTTACTAGTTGCAAGAACATGTATATGATAAAATTCATATTTTGAATGATACAAGTAAATATTTATTCAAATGAAATATATTCATTAAATGGTACTACAAAGAAAATAAGATCTAAATGATTATCACCGTGTTATAATTAATGTTTTGATAATTAATGCAAAATACAGAAAATATCTTACGTTTACCATTTTTATTTATTAAAAGCTTTTTGTGAGGTAACTATTCAAATTTATTATTTTATATAATAATATTATTTATTAAAAAGTAATTAGTATTCTATATTTGTTTCAGATTTGGTGAAATATGGATTCATTTAGAACCGCTTGCTTATCATCGTAAGTTTTTAATGATTTTTGAAAATATTGCATGGCATGTATATATATATATATATATATATATATATTATATACTAGATGATCCGGCAGACGTTGTCCTGTACCCACGACTAGAATTTACGTTCCGAATTTTTTAATGTCATATCCTATACTTTTTAATATTCTATGTTAATTTCCATTTATGGTCTTGGCATTATATAGGTATTGGAAACTGCAGCTTTTTTAACAGTATAAGAAATTAAAAATAAATATAGTATCTACGGTAAAAGAACAATATCACCTTTGTTATATCCAACCAGTATAATTGCTTTAATAATTTATATAATATAATCTCGTACCCTATATTAGTTGCTTTTTGGCAATTACAATTTCTAAATTACAATTTTCTAAATATAAATTTAATAAATATTATTACTTTAGTAAAAATATTAAATATTAATTAATTAATTCGTAAAGCCTTGTTCATATGGCACCGTTCAATCTAAGATCATAAACTTGCTAAATATTTCATAACCAATGCCAAACAAATGAATTTTTGACACATGAAAATGTGATGCAGGCTCGAAGTCAAAATTACGAGATGGAAATTATATAAATCTTATATGGTATTGATCAATCTTCTTATACACTAATTAATTAATTTGTTCTTACTTCAACTGTGTTCTCCAAATATAAAACTTATCTGCTTAGCTTATAAGCAACTATAGTTGTAAATAAACTTTATTAAATCAGTAAGAAAAGCACCGACAAAAACATGATGTTTTGTTTCCTCATGATATTTATTTATTTAATAATATTATAATCAGTTTCAATCGTTATTCCTCATTAGATTCATTGACGTACCTGTAATATAGTATCATTATAACAAAACTATAAAAACAAAAATATTACGAAAACATTTTGCTCATAGTATGCACAAAATAACATTTAGGATGGGGTCCCAACATATTTTTTCAATTTTAATTTCCCGCTCCTGCTATAGAGGCGCGCCGGTAGCATGTAAACTCACACCTCTTCAATTCTAGATAAACCCCTAGGTTGAGAATTCAAATATCAATTTATAGATATAGATAATAATGTTACAATGAATCTGAAGTTTTAATATGTCAAATAAAACAAAACATACTCATAAGAAATATCTACATATATATATAAAAATAAATCGGGTTTACTTTCCTGACGAAATAACTCCAGAACGCACGAACCGATTTCGACAATTTTGCATTCGTTGGAAAGGTCTCGGGCTCCGGTTTATAGCTAAGAAAATTAGTTCGTTACTAAAACGGGATACTAAGGCATCGTACCTTAGTGCAAATTGCTGGAACTTCACGCACCGTAATTAAAAATTCGAGTAATGACATTGGTGAGAGTCATCAGAATTATGCTTGGTTAAGTCAACGAGCAATTCTTGCCGCAAAGAATAATGATGTACACGCACTGAATTTCACCATTCAATCAAAAATTGCTGGCGATTTGGTGACATACCAATGATTCCGACTGGTCTTCCATTTGACTTCAAACGATTGCAATTTCCAGTTCGCCTTGCGTTCTCAATAACAAGTCGCAAGGCCAATCGCTTAATGTTTGCGGGATAAATTTTAAATAGATTATTTAGATAATCATTGTTTTTCACATGGGCAGTTATACATTGCCTGTTCACGAGTTGGAAAGCCATCCGCTTTGTTTGTGTTAACGTCAGACCAAAAAACAAAAAATGTGGTTTACCAAAGAGCACTTCAATGAAACGGATAATTTGCGGATTCACTATCATTTACTTAAAGTATTAGAGAAGTTCAATAAAAAAACACTTCATTTTTGTAATCCAAATAAATTCATCA
>NW_020537801.1:57957-70257 GCF_003426905.1 Ctenocephalides felis
ATATATTTGAGTTTCATTTTACTATTTGAAAATAGTTATTTTAAGAAACATTAAATGTCAACGTAGCTACTAAATTTCGGTTGATATATGTTAGTATCATTTCGAAAGTTGTTTTAAGACATATGTTTCAATTTCGAACCCACATGTAATAATAAACACTAATAACGTATGGAATCGCAATGCTATTGATTTTCTTATTGATAACGGTTATTCCGCGATTACGCAACATATGCATGCTCGATGCACGCAACGGGTGTGATCGGTGCAAAACACCATAAGGCCAGTTCTCCATGAACGCGAATTTTAGTGTTTGTTATGCGAAATTAAGATTGAAGACCTTTCGACATTACGAAGCTACATATAAATAGAACTAGAGGTGTATGGCATCGTGCCTTAAAGCAAATTGCTGGAACTTCCCGTATCAAAAATTGTTTTTTTTTTTTTAAAAAAGATTAAAATTTCTTATAAAACTTTAAAAAATGACTTTTTTAAAAACAAAGTTTTTTCTATATTTTGAAAATTTTGAACTTTTTTTAAAACAATCGCGCTGCTTCAGCTGAATAGAAACGAATTATTCTAACGTAGTCTAACGAATAAACAATATTACGGAACTCAAAGGAAATGCAAACAAAATTCATACAAATTATTAAAATCTCTATAAAATATCTGATTATTTGATGTATATATGTCTAATGATCAATTTTGACTGCCAAATCGCATTTTTTTTTTACTTTTAACCTGTTTTTCATTTTGTCAATACTAGTAAAATGTTTTTTGAAGTGTATTGAAATCGGACGCTCCGTTCTCTGAATTACTTTTTGCCCCGTATCTTTGAAACGGCTTGACCTAGCTTGTCCAGAAACAGCAGTAATCAGCACATCTCCTTATCAATTGGAATCGAATGTTCTTTGAATCATTCAAATCGGTTGAACCATGTTCCCGAATCGTCGACACACAAACACACACACACACACATGCATACCTTTTTTTCTAAGGTTTACCAAAATGTTCAGAAACCCTGAAACGTAAAGATATATAAAAATTTTCATTTTTGTTTTTTTTTTGCAATTGCTATAGCATACCCTACGGGAAGTGTGAAAAATGTGATTAATTAAAGGTTAATAAAATGTACAAATCTAAAGTCGTATGGTTAGTATTTTTTGCATACTAATGTCTGCAGTTTTGTATATATATAACAATAAATTCTGTATTGCTTTTGGTACTAGTTGGTAATGTAACAGCTAAAACACGTATACTAAATTGTATTAACACGGGCAAAGCATTCAGAATCAATGATATGAATAAATAAATATAACCATCAATCAAAACTTTTCAATACGTAATAATTGTTTTAACTATTTTAAAATATATAAAATATAAGTGCTCAAATTTGAGCGACGAATTCAATCTATGTATATCTACAAGAACTAAAATATAAATTAAACAAAACCTAATACATAAATATTTTAAATTTTAAATCAAAGTTTAAACTTTAGTGTTTCTGTTTATTTTTGATTTCATCTGATGATTCTTTTCCTGATCTGTAGAAGATGTAAAAAAGTAGTATCGCATTTTGTTATGCTTTGTATTTCTGGCTTTGTCAATATATATTTACTCGATCATTCGTTTTTTAACCATATAGCGTAACTGCAAACTAGTTTTTACCAGCAAATTGGAAAACAAGTATCTATTGTTAGTTACTCTCCCAAGATTTAAACTACAACTGTAAAATTTTACTAATGTTTTTCTCCAATTCATGTTATTTGCACGTTGTAAACCTACTTATATTCATTTCGCAAAGCTTTTGGACTATTTTCATTTGGCCTTAAGCCGAAATAATTTCATATACTATTTTTTATAAGTATATCAATAGCAATTACAATCCTTTAATTTGACTTTTTATTACAACACCTACTCCATTAAACGTCAATTATCTAATGTCAATAAGTTTTTAATAAATTCTGTTTAAGTCTAAATTCACAATAAATTTTTATAAAATTTCATAGTTATTATATAGTTTCTCTATTATACCCCTTGTCCGCAATAATTTCTAGTTAATATCTCTTTAATGTTTGAACAATGAATTTTGTTTTCTTGTTCGTTTCGACAATTTAGAGCAAATCGGCCGATCTACATGCAGGTGTATTATCTGCGTGGGAGGTTGAGCTTCGAATGTACATTATTATGAGCTGAATGTCTTAAAGGGCAAACGCATATAATGATTAATGTTTTATTGCGTAATGATGCTTTGCTTTATTGCGATTGTTGAGATACATCTGATCTTCTAACAATATGGGTGGCACATTGTAGAAAGTTATTCCGTATCATAATTAGTTCCGTCTACTTTGAATTTAGGTAGAGTACTGATACATTTAAGCAATAATAGTTACATTTAATATTGAATTACTATTTTACAGAAAGAAAGAAATAAATAATTTTAACTTCCGGGAGGCGAAGTTTATGTTTTTGCTCAAAAATTCAATTCGCTAATTTTGTTTTTTTGGCGTTTCAAGCTATTCTGAATCAAATGAGACCAGGAAAATTTATGTTTGTGTATGTGAGTCGATTTCAAAAATTTAAGTCATTCGATTGTATCTCGGTGAGAACTACCGTTTATCAGTTTTGCGCGATGCTAAAGTGTAAAATTTTTCGTCCATGTTTTAGCTCATCATACTTTAAAACTAAAAAACCGTTTGAAAGATATTGGATGGTAAAAGCGCTGATTAGTTTCTGGAGAATTTTTTGTTTAAAAAAAAATCTACGATTGTTTATTGAACGTTTTTGACGATGGATATCATGGTCTAATAATATATAAAATATAAAATTTACAAAAATATTACGGTTTTACGAAAAGTCGTTTAATTTTTAAAAATCATCAAACTTTGAAAAAATGAAATTCGTTTCGTTGATATTTGTTAAATTTTATCAATTTTTTTTCGAAAACAGTTTTCAGTTTTTTCTCGAAAACGGATTTCAAAAATGTAAAAGCTATTCAATGAAACTTGATAAGCACTCGCTTTGATTAGCTTTTTTAGTTCGGCTAAGCCGATTTTTTGAAATTAGCAAAAATTGCAAAACTTTTCAGTCGCGTTTTAGCTAAAAATTTAGTTTGAAAGATATTATTTAAGAATCGTGCTTGTTTGTTTTAGAAAAAGATTTGCAATTTGGAATTATTAAAATGAGAGGCTATTTCAACTCACTTTTGAAATATTGCATTCAGCAATTTTTCTTAATAGTAGTGTAGAGTTTTATATAAGTGTGCTTGTCGTTATCAAATTTTTGATGAGTTGTTTTAATTTTATTACAAAGAAATAACGAATAATTTAATTTAACCCACAAATTTAAAAAAATTGAGACAACCCGGGACAAAAAAATTGTAACCGGGTCAAAAAAAATAAAAAAGGGTTAATCAATTTGATTCTCAAACCCAATTGTACAAAAATCGCAAAGAAAAATAAAGGATATCTGTTTTTATCTATTATCTGCTACTTATAATTTTAAAGATAATCCTAATAGTTTTTGAAATTAGTCTATATTTATATTCGTTAATTATACGTTAAAAGTTTAACGAACAATACTAATGCGTTAACAGGTTATTACTGATGCTTCGCAGACAAGCAAGTCTTTTAAAATTATCTTCTCACTTCTTTTTATCAATGATATATGCGGCAATTTAATTAATTTTGACACGTTGTAATTAAAAGTAGGAAAGAAAGTTTTTAGACAAATTGCTTAAATTTGTATTGATAATGTGGGAATTTGTCAAACATAGTTTTACGACCGGATGATCGCAATACCGTCACCGCTACCTTTTATCAATTTAACGCGATGAACTTGATATATATCTAAACCGCTAATAGCTCAGGGCCCTATTTCTCATAGAGTATTCGTAAAATTACTGACGTTATCTGATCCAGATGCCGGATAAAAGGTCCATATATCGACCGCTCGCAGGCTCATTTCTTTCTTCTCCTCCGATGACTTTGCGTATTCTGGAAGAGGTCATGCTTCTATTCGACTACTAGATAAAATAGATACGAACCAACGAGACCATGATGATTTTCTAATATTTCTCAATATTTGGAATATTTTACAATATTGCATTTTTAATATTGGAAAATTAAAAAATGCTAATACTTGCCATATTTGCTTGTGTGCATGTGAATTTGGGTTGTACATGAATTAAAATAAAATACTCGTTTTTTACTAGTTTTGATTATAATCATAATTTAATTTTCAAGGTTGTTTAATTTTAACCAAATTGATCAAATTAAATAAATAATAAATTTAAAATAAGAATTCATTAGCTCAAGAATTTATTCAGTCAGATCATTTAATCTACCGCGCATTTCCAGAGTCTCAATAATCATTTCGCATTTAACATAATTATTAATAATTGATTCAACTTTTTACACAGTTTGATTATTTTATCATGTTAAAAAAATTTCGATCATAGAAAAATAAAAAAAACTTCATAAATAAAAAAGTTACATGAACGTCCCGATATGTGTAAATAACCGACTTGATCAATAAAATATAAATTAATTTATGAGTGGTTTAAAGTATATCGAGTAGATTTATCACGCATCATTGAAAACAAACAGACACTCTATCGTTATACCAGGTAAATCGTCTAATATTATCTAATTTTAATTTTAACCAACGCCAAAAAAGTACTCATTTTCTCAAACTTTGATGAATTTTTAAAATTAAACCAATTGTCGTAAGGACGTAATATTTCAGTGAGTTCTATTAGACCATGATATATAATGCCAAAGAAAGTTCCATAAAAAGCGTCTTAATTTTTTCAACAGATAATTACAAGAAAACGGCTCGGTAGATTTTCACTTAGTCTTAGAACTAATCAGTATCATTCCCAACTAATATCTTTCAAACAGTTTTTGATTTTTAATAAATCGATTCGTTAGTATGAGCTTAATGTGGATGAAAAGTTTAACACTTTTTTTCAAATTACAAAAAGCGGCTCGGCAGATCGTCGCACAAAATTGACAAACGATAGTCCTCATTGAGATACATCAAAATGGCTTCCAAATTTCAGAAATCGGTTCAGGCGTTTTTGAGCAAATGTCAATGAAAGGTCTAATTTTGATCAATGGCAAAAAACGATACCAAAAACGACTTGTCGTAGTGCCGCAATATTTTAGTATGATCTATAAGACTATAAATACCGTATACCGTAAAAAAAATCATAGAAATCATCGAAAAAAAAATTTTCAACACAAGAAAACGGCCCGGCCTATCTTTACCAAAAACTAATCAGGTCGCTTCCCAACCAATATCTTTTGAACGGTTTTGGAATTTTCGAAGAATTGCGGGCTAAAACGTGGGCGACTTTTTTTACTTTTTTGCTATTTACAAAGAAACGGCTTGGCTGCTCGGCGCAATTAAAAAACGCTAGTCCTCATCGAGATACATCGAATTTTAAATTTTTGAAGTCGGCCCAGTCATTTTTCAGAAAACGTCGATTTACGGCAAAAAATCTCACGCACACACAAACACACACACACACACACACTTACTTTTTCCAAATTTGGTCTCATTCGATTCAGAATGGCTTGAAACATCGAGAAAACATAAAATTAGCGAATTGCATTTTTTGATGAAAACATAAACTTCTCCTTCGGGAAGTTCAATCAAATCAAGTTTCATCATCAAATTTGATCATGAAAAATTATTACTCATTATTAAAGACTTATAAATTCAGAGCAAATTAAGATATAGAATATTTAAAATTAATTCCTAATATGTTTTTAGTGTTCAACATTATAATATAATATTATTACAATATTCTATATATAATTTTATATTATATGTAATATATAATATTATATTACAAGTTAAAAATGACGGACTTACACAATTCTGATTATTACGTCGTCCTGCTACGACAGTAGGACAGTTTACATGTAGGACAGTATACATGTCAATTGAGACAAAAAATATTGAAATATCGGTTAAGATCATATTGAAAAATCCCTGTTACAAATAGCCCTAGTTCCCCTACAGTATTATCTCCATGAAATTTGGTTGGATAATGTAGATATTATTTTGTAAAATCCCTTTAATATTAAAAATAAGACTTTGAATTGTTTGCATTTTGGCCGTTAAATTTTACCCCTCCCATGGGGTGAAAAGCACCAGATGACAAATTTTTGAAAAACAGCAAAAAACACATTTCTGCAATTATGAATTAGTTGGGGGTTTTATTGAATATTGGTTTGTTTGATACGTGTTGTTTGTTGTGATATAATGCGTTTGATTATCACAATTCAATTACTAATAGTAAGTTATTTTATATTTATTTCTCGAGCAACAACACCTATTTTCTTTAATAGCTTGTAATACTTTAAAGTGATATTCTTTGTTCGATAACAATATAAGATTCAGTACTATTCTTCTTTGTGATCTCGAAAATAAATTACTACGGAGCGACATCGATTCGCCGCGGGATCATAAAATCGAAACTTTACAATCTGTTCTGTTAAAATAATGAAGTGTCCCGCGTCCAGATCGAATGGATCGCTTTTTATGTTCGGAGATGGCGCGCGGTTTGCAAGGTCCTGGGAAACGAACTCTGGTCGAGTTGGGGAATAAAGCTTTTTCGACGAAGGGACTATGACATGTTTCACTTGAAGACACTGTTATATAGTCACCGAAGTTTATAAATTTTAAGATTAATTAAAATTATTTTAATGCGATTGTAATCTTCGCGTTGAGATACTCAACAAACACTTTATAGTGAACAATTATTTGCCCTTGTTTTTGTAGATATGGATTTATTTTTAACTTCCCGTAGGGTAAGTTATTGTAATGGGCCGAAAATCGGAATTGAAAATTTTTACATTTCTCGACGTTTTGAACGTTTCTGAACATTTTGGCATACTTCAGAAAAAATGGATGTGTGTGTGTGTGTGTGTGTATGTGTGTGTGTGTGTGTATGTATGTATGGATACAAATTTTCGCCCACGTTTTCGGGCGTACGGATCAACCGATTTGAATGGTTCAAAAAACATTCGATTCCTATTGATAGGGAAAAGAGCTGATTAGTTTTTGGCAAAGGCAGGTCGAGCCGTTTCGGAGATACGGAGCAAAGAGTGCAAAAAATAGAAATCGAATTTTTGAGAGAACGGAGTATCTGATTTGAATGATCTAAAAAACATTCAATTAGTAATGATTGGGAGAAGTGTTTATTAGTTTTTGGCAAAGGCAGGCCCAGCCATTTTGAAGATACGGAGCTAAATATGTAAAAAATGGCAGTTTTTGAGAGTACTGAGCGTCCGATTCAAATGATTCAAAAAACTTTCTGATTGTCTTAACAAAATAATTGATTTTGGAAAAAAAAAATTGTTCCATTTTTTTTTTTTTTTTTTTTGTAGTTTTTTGTATATCGAAAATATTTCAGATTTTATATTTAATTCTGACTATAGTTCTAATATACTTTACAAATAATTTCAATTCTGCAATTCAATTTATATAATTCTTATAAATATTACACAATGTTACAATATTTATAATAATCTATTTGAAAACATTCAGTATTCCTCGAACATTTCGTTACGGTACGGGAAGTTCCAGCAATTTGCCTTAAGGCACGATGCCATAATTGCCTCAAGACAGAATTCCATTTCCAGCTAGTTAGTTCTTTATTTGATGATTTTCGTAGAATTTGGCTTTGATTTTGTCAATAACATATAAACAATTATTATAAACTCTGATTGTTTCTTGAAAATGCCTTTTTTGTTTCTTGATGTTCGAGGCGATCCAATAATTAAAGCAATTTGTGAAGTTAAAGAACTCGCGGATGAGACGAGGTAATTAGTTTATCAGAATTTTAGTCAATAGTTCAACGAAAAATATTATCATGAACTGAAATAATGAATAATTTGAAAAACAATGGATATTTCACAAATTTTTACTTGCCTTAAATTTCTTAATCAACAGTCATTAAATCACTTTTTCGCAGAAAAACCTAATAATATTTAAAAAAATACAATATTTATTTAAATGACACACACTTACTAATAAGGTGACCATATGTTCTGGTTTGGCCGGGACAGTCCCGGATTTTCACTTTGCGACCCGGGTGTTTCTAAAAGTAATATTTGCCCCGAGATTTTTTGTCACGGGTTTTCAAAAAGTGTAGGATTCAATTGTATTTGCGCTATTACTTTATATTAGAAATACAACTAACCATTAAATATATGAAAATGTAATATACAACAAGTATTCTGATATGAGACAATACGTTATGAATGAGAAAATTACCGAACGCAAAGTTTCAAAGACGGGTTAAATAGGCTTTATTATTAGTAATTTCGAACTTTTATTTTCAATTTTATCAAAATTAGCCAAATTATGAAAGCGAACTTTTTGACTGCAAGTTTTTACTTTGTTAATTATTTAAAAAAAAAATTACAAAAATTGTTATTTGAAATTATTATTTGCAGCTCTGTCAGTTTTAAAGAAAACCAATGAATGTTTAAAGGAAATCTATTGAATCTTTTTATACTATAATTTTTAAATTAATGCAAAACAATGGGACAATTTCTGGATAAAATAGCTATGTTATGTTACTGGTCTCTTATGTTGAGTAGTTATGAGTTGATTGTCACGAAACTATCATAAAGCTAGGTCTATGGTGTTTTTCGCGTGTTTTTACAATCTAAACTGCTGAAATCTAACCTCCACATGGCACAAATGTCAAAATAACAGGAGTTCCACTTTTTGCAACTATTTCGTGAACCTGTAAATAAAAGAGACGCGAATTCAAATAAATATTATCGTATGGTTAGTTTGTGACTCCCAACTTACGCGAGTACTCAACATAAGAGACCTGTAAGATTACATTGCTATTTTATTGAAAAATTAGACCACCAATTTGATTCACTTTGTTATGAGTAATCAAAAACTATATTAACACAAAATAGTTTAATATAATCATATAAAATAAAATTGATAGGTCTATAAATGCGGACTATCTTTGTTTGTGTGCACTGTGGAGTTTTTTGTCATTGGAACAGCAATTCGCTCAACACTTGTTTGTTATAAACAATAATTAAATAGTAATCAGAATATAAAAAAATTCTATAAGCTATAGTGCTAGTTGTTAGAATTCCAGTACTGGGGTTCTACATACTTTACGTGATAACAGGTCATCCCCCAGTGGGCTACTTCATTTTAGTGCATCAGATCGAAGGGGTGTTTTTTAAATTTTCTCTTACCTGATAGTTCTATTAGCTCTACTATTTTATATTGTTTCATATTCAAATTTCAAATGTCGTCGACGACAAAATCGTCCCGTCCGTGTATCGCACAATCGTCCGATTTTAGTTGTCCTTGCTCAATTAAGAGGACAAGTCATGGTCGCGATTGGAATCGATCGAGTTTCTGTCGCGTGACCATCGATGACGAATTGCCTGACAATATAATCGCGGACACCATAAAGAAGAACTAAGTTGAGAAAAACTCCGTTGAAAATCACGAGCAAATCGTTAAATTCAAATTGATTTATTACAGGGTAAAGAGTATTAAAAGCTATTTGATTCTATTTAAATGAGACCTTATTATGATATCGATAGCGTGACTAAAATGTATCTTTTGAAAAATATAGCACTTTAGGTGATATTTAAATTCCGAAAACTTTTATAACTAGAACGCATGACATCGTGCTTTAAGGCAAATTGCTACTTCCCGTATCGAAAACTATTTTTTTAAATAATAGATTTTTGAGGGTTTTGATTTTTTCTGGAAAAATTTGACTTTTGTGGATTTTTTTTCTAATATTTTTATTTTTTTGAGCATTATGAACATTTTTGAAAGCGATCGCGCTGCAAAACTGTTTTAGGATCTGAATATAGAAGCGTGCAAGCTCCATGTCGTAGTCTAATGTGTAAACATTGGTACCTGCTTATATAAAGGTACATAAAATTTGTACCTATTAATAAAATCTCTATAAAATATCTGATAATATTGCAAACGTTGAACCTGCCTTCTCAAAAATTTCACCAGATGTTCATTTCCTTACAAGTAAAATATTTTTTGAATTATGCAAATCGGACGCTCGCTCCATTCTTTTAAAAACTGAAATATTATTTTTGGCACATTTTGCCAATGTTTTTTGAATTATTCAAATCGGTTAATTTGTCTTCGTCGACGAAAAATTGTATCCACACATCCATTTTTCCTAAGATAAGCCAAAATATCCAGAAACCTTTGTAACGTGAAGATATATATGGAACTTTTTATTTTCGATTTTTTGCGATTACTATAACTTCACTTTACGGGAAGTTTAAAAAATTCGTTGATCAAATGTTATTTTTAATTTATTTTTGAACTGCTTATATTGCAGTTCATCAATTTAATTAATAATTCACTTTGTTTGATATAGCCCAGAGGATTTTTAAAGACAAAACGCTTCTAATTCTTTACTTAATTGTCAAAAATATTTTCTTTTTGTCATATATAAATTACATTAACAATTAACCTATTTTTTCGTAAAATTGTTTTCATATTTAATATATGCATTTAGCGGTACATGTTGACAATATGCGTTTCCCGAAAATTTTTATTTAGGAATAATTCCGCTACAAGGATTTTGCCCATATCAATATCAACATATCATATTTTCTAATATCAATATATTATATCATATTGTGTAGTAAGATATTTCAAACTTAGACGTCATGAAATGAGAACCTCAGTTCAATAAAAATTGTTTGCGCCATTTCACATTTAATAAGGTCAAAAGCAAAAGGATTTACGGCGACGTTGAATACTTGACTACCATGTATTTTAACTGCAGTACATTATTTATAAATACACGATCCTTCCACAAGGAACCTTGAACCATAATTGTTTTAAATCGTTACTCTGTTTATTGCAATGTTAAAAAAACACTATTCTACAAAAGAAGACAAAGTCTATTCAAAAACACTATTCTACAAAGAAAAGACATTTACTTTTGACATGAGGGAGACGAATGGGCACTTTTTGACATAAGTCGTTTCAGAGACATCGAATTACTAATTAAGAACGAATATATCTTTCACATTTTTAGTAGATTTTTATTAACTTCCCATAGGGCAAGTTATGGTAATCGCAAAAAAATCGAAAATGAAATTTTTTATATATCTTTACTTACGTTTTAATACCTTCTAAACATTTTGGCATATCTTAGAAAAAAATGGATGTATGTGTGTGTGCATGTGTGTATATGTGTTGGGATACAATTTTTCGTCGACGATTTCGGGAACACGGATGAAGCGATTTGAATAATTCAAAAAACATTCGATTCGTATTGATAAGGAGACGTGCTGATTAGTTGTTGGCGAAGGCAGGTGTAGCCGTTCCAAAGATATGAGGCAAAAAGTGCCAAAAACAGTAACTCAGTTTTCAAGAGAACGGAGCGTCCGATTTGAATAATTCAAAAAACATTTAACTTGTATTTACAAGATGAAGAACCGATCAAATTTTGATGAAGGCAGGTCTAGCGGAGATCTAGTAAAAAAAGCAAAAAAAAGTACCATTTGGCAGTCAAAATTGATCATTAGACATATGCACATTAAATTATATGATATTTTATAGAGATTTTAACAATAAGTATAAATGTTTACATTCCTATGGGTTCCGTACCAATGTTTATCCGTTAGACGGCGACGCGTCGCTTACGCGCTTCGATATTTCGTCTATATGCAGTTAAAGCAGTACGATCGCTTTGAAAAAAAGTTCAGAATTTCAAAAATATTTCAAAATAAATTTTTCTTCAAAAAGTCTTTTTTTTTTAAAAAAAAGTAAATTTTTGTCAAAAATTTATAGTTTCTATAAAATCTAATTTTTTTAGAGTAATTATTTTTCAAAAATGTTAATAATTTAAAAAAAAATGGTACGGGAAGTTCCAGATTTGCCTTAAGGCACGATGCCATGTGCCTCACTAGTTGTAAATTATTTTATGTTTCGCTTGCTTCACATTTGCGTTACAGTTTTAGGCTACATATGTCCGGCAATTTTCAACAACAACTTATCTACGGAATTTTCTTAAAATTTAGCAACACGATCTATAACTAACCGTAGTGAAAAGCCTCATACAAAAGCTATTCGTGAAATAATAAATTTAATTTTAAGATAGAAATTATATTTACGTTTCAGATAAATGTGTCGTCGTTTTACTAATTTTACGTGTTTTGCGATTGTAATTGTATAATTACTTGAGATGAAAATTGGCATTCCTGATTTTTCTACAATTTCTACAACTTTTTTTTGAATATACACATGAGTTAAATA
>NW_020537802.1:0-23146 GCF_003426905.1 Ctenocephalides felis
ATATTGCGGCCTTACGACAAGTAGTTTAATTTAAAAATTTGTCAAACTTTGCTAAAATTATTATCGTTTTTTTTTTAAAGTAGGATTGATGAGTATATTATTTACACTTTTTTTTGATTAAGTCGATTATTTACACATATCAGGAAGTTCATGTAACTTGCCTCAAGGCTAAATACCAAACCAATAGTTTATATATAAAATACGCCTGATCGCACAGCAAATAGATAAATTTTCCACAGTTTTAGGCAAAATTACCCCAAAAAAAATCATGTATCACAAAGTCTTCAATTTCTTGATTTATTTATCAGTTAACCGATTTGAAAGACCCCAAGCCAGCAACTCAAAACAGCCATAAGCAATATGTTAGACAAAGGATCCTATGAACCAGGTTATGCCGAGTGGTGCAGGTGCTGGCAGTCCTGCTGTTGGTGCTGGAGGTCCTGGTGGTCAATATCCAGCAGCTATGGGGCCAAGACGCATATGATCCGACAGCAATTACGAGCAGGTAATAATTAATATGTTAGTTTAACAAAATTTGCCTAGAAATTTGATATAAAGATATTTTGAGGCTGACTTGATTCTGAACAAGTCCTAACTTACTAGATTTTAACCAGATTCTAAAAGGATTTTGAATGAGTCTTACTTTAATCTTACTTCTAAAATTAATTTAATTAATTACAGAATGAAGTTTTTTTTATTATTGCTAGAATGTAATTGGATTCTTATTTAAACTCGTTCTTACTAAATCATAATAAGAATGTCAGAATTTTAATAGATTCTTACCAGAATGGGTTCTTATCAGGGTCTCATTAGGTTCTTGCCAAATCTTATGGGATTAACTTTGTAATTTATAACAGATCCTAAATAAATTTTTGAATGAATCTAACTTCAATCCACTTAGATATTATAGATAAATTACATGGTTAATTTGAGTATTTGCTACAAAGAGTTAAAATCTTACATATTTAGAAAAGAAAATCAATAAATATTAACACTTGTAATATGTTCTGTATTAAAATATTACATTTTTAGTGCATCTAATTAGTTTTTGTGAAAATCGTTTTCTACTCGCCGAGACCTTTCAAACGATACCCCACAAGCGATACAAGATACATTCTATAATTTATTGAAGTAAAACTTCATTAAGCTTGTTTACTACAAATTCAATAAAAGTGTATGTTTTGTGAACAAATCACATAGTTAAATTCAGTAAAACAAAAGTTTTACACTTAAAAAACAAATCAAGCAATAAAATTTAATATTCTAATATTTGTAACAATAAAATATGATTATGTTTATAATGTTTTTAGTACAATGAAATAAGTTTTTCGTTAAAATCGTTTTCTACTCGTCGAGACCTTTAAACGATACCCCACAAGCGATACAAAGATATTATTAAAATTTTTGAAGTAAAACTTCTTTAAACTCGTTTAATACAAATTCATTAAAAATGCATAGTTTTTGTACAAAACTCATATTTACTTAATATTTAATAAAAAGCAATCCAATTAAATATTCTATATTTTCTGCATATAAAAATGATAACATAATCATAATGTTTATAAACGTGATATAATGTTTGATTACGATATGATATTTTTTGTATAAATCGTATTCTACTCGTCGAGGCCTTTCAAACGATACCCAACATGCCTAAAAAACACATATATTTTTTTTTGAAGTAAAACTTCTTTAAGCTCGTTTACTACAAATTTATTAAAGTGTATATTTTGTGAATAAATCACATAGTTAATTGCAGTATACGGATTCTATTCAAAAAGATATTTCAAACGATACCCAACATGCCTAAAAACACATATAAATTTTTTTGAAGTAAAACTTCTTTAAGCTCGTTTACTACAAATTTATTAAAAGTGTATATTTTGTGAATAAATCACGTAGTTAATTGCAGTATTTGGATTCTATTCAAAAAGACTTTTCATACGATACCCAAACATGTCCAAAAACCATGATTTTGTTTTTTTAAGTAAAACTTCTTTAAGCTCGTTTACTACAAATTTATTAAAAGTGTGTATTTTGTGAATAAATCACATAGTTAATTGCAGTATTCGGATTCTATTCAAAAAGACCTTTCAAATCATACTCAACATGCCAAAAAAACACAATTTAATTTGTTTGAAGTAAAACTTCTTTAAGCTCATTTACAAAAATGCATTAAAAGTGTATATTTAAAGACATTTTATTTGTTACATAAACCTTGAATATTTATTTAAATAATAGAATATTATTGGAATCTTCATAAATATTTCTCATCTGGATCTTATTAGGTTCTTATTGAATTATCAGGAATTATTTGATTATTTGATTTATGGACCGATTTTGGCGCATAACAGACCAATGACAGATTTTCTGGCAAGGCTATGTTATGAAGAATTTCATACTAAATATTGTCAAAAACCATGCGGTTGCTGTGCCAAGCCGAGTGTCAAGTTGTCAAATAGAAAATCTAACCTAGAAACCGCACCAAATGCCAAAAAACGATGTTAGATAACAGGGTCTTTGGACCCAGCTTCATAACATACGAGTGACGTTGCAGTTATGTGTAAAACGCCTGAATGCACAGCAAATACGTGACATTTCGACAGTATTCAGTATGATTCAGTAGCATAATGTATGCAAGTTGGAGCTTAAACATGGCCCTTGCCATAATATTTTGTTAGATTCTTGCCAGAACTGTATCACATCATTGTAACATTACTAGATTTTCATTAGATTCTAACTGTTTACATATTAGATTTCTATTGGAAATTAGGTTGTCAAATATCTCCTTCCGCTTTTTTGCTCTTGGTTTATAATACAAAAAGGCGGAAGGGAGATATTTGACAACCTTATATTTATAGATTCTTAGCAGATTCTCATCAGTATCTTATATCATTTTATCAAAATGCCACTTACCTAGTTTTTATGTAAATTTTCTCTCTCTAGGTATGACACCAAACACGATGGGTATGAATGCAAGTCAGGATGATGGGGCAGGAAACCAGGCCATAAACTCGGGTATGAGTGCGAATCAAATGCCTGGACAAAACATGGGCCAGATGGGTGTGCAAGGAATGGGAAATGCTGGTATGCAGGGCCAAATGATGGGCCAAAACGCAAATATAGGCAAGGGCTCAATCCTGGCATGTCTAATCAAAATAAATAATCAAGGTAAGAAGTGTAATTGATTGAAAATGATTGATTGAAAATTATTATTTAACTAGCTGACCACCCGGCAAACGTTGGTTTTGCTAAATACAGTATATTCTAAACAATTTCTAGAGAATCAAAAATATTAATACTTTTAGTGTATAAGGATTAAGGTTTGAATGCTTGATACAATGAGGTATTATAAAAACAATAAACCCCATTTAGTTTGTCTATATTTTGTCAATATAATTAAACTGGAAGTTTATACACTTTCTATAGAAAACATGGTGTAATCCAATTCAAGTCTTTAATAAAAATTTCATAAAAAGTATATATGTAAGGCAGGGCGAGGCACAAGGTCCAATTTGACTTTGAGCAAATATTAATTATATTATAAAAACCGAACCAATTTTATCACAACAAATAACACATTTTAACCGAACAATTATCTGACTACGTTCAGTAAAACTGTCAGCTACTTCATTATTGTAGAAATGTGCTTTTTTGATGTCTTTCAAAAATTTGTCATAAGCGCAATACATGACGTGGATGCTATAGCATTCACGATTTAAATATGATAATGTGACTACGGAAACTTTTAAAGGGCGCCAACTTTTTCCTTTTTCCATAGTTGCGTAAAATAGAAGCGCAATATTTGTCGTGGATGCTATAGCATTCATCTAGATTCTAGTATATAACGATCAAAATACGATAATACGACTACTCAAACTTTTATTGGGAGCAAACGTGTTAAAATGCTAAAAACACTTTTCAGTTGAAACTCCATCTTTTTTCATAGTCACTAATTTGACGTCGTTGCTATAGCATTCATCTAGTATATAACAATCAAAATCCAATAATTTGATTACTCAAACTTTTATTGGGCGCGAACGTGTTAACGTGCAAGATTACTCTTCAGTTAAAACTGAATTTTTTTTCATAGACTCTAACTTAACGTGGATGCTATAGCATTCATCTAGTATATAACGGTCAAAATACGATAATACGACTACTAAAACTTTTATTGGCGCGAACGTGTTAACGTGCAACATTACTCTTCAGTAAAACTGAATTTTTTTCATAGTCTCTAACTTAACGTGAATGCTATAGCATTCATCTAGTTTATAACGATCAAAATACAATAATTCGATTCCTCAAACTTTTATTGGGCGCGAACGTGTTAAAATGCAAGATTATTTTTCAGTTGAAACTGCATCATTTTCCATAGTCACTATTTGACGTGGATGCTATCTAGTCAATAATTGGACGTAGATGCTATAGCATTCATCTAGTAAAACCATTAAAATATGATTTATGATTTAGAACTTTTTACCCATTAGACGGGGTAACTTGGAACAGCCAGGTGGCAAACAGGTTTAATGCCTTATTTTAATTTTAAATGTATTTTTCAAAATAATTACATTTTTAACTAATGAAAAAACAACACCAACGGAAGAAAATACTTTTATTATAGATTTTAAGATTACCGTTTATCTCCCGATAGCAAAGACATAAGAATCAAGGTTATAGCTGGTTATACATTTTTACCTCTACTTTCAAATATTGTGTTAAACAATGCATTCATGTATTACTATCTATTCTTCGATAAATTCTGAAAAATTATAACTGGGAAAATGTTATTCGACAAATTGTCCCTTTGATCGATACCAAATTTAGGTTCTGAATTTAAACAACATAAATAAAAAAATAATATAACCTAGAAAATGTTTTATAAATACCAATGAGTATATAATTATACAAATGAGATCTTTCAGAGCACCGTGTTTGAGAAAAATATGATTGCAAAAAGTGCATTTTCATATTAACATTTCAAAAAAGTTGATATTGTTGAGTTTCTCGTAACACTTGCGGCCCTACTACATGATTTTACTGAATTGCAAATTTACAGCTGTTTTTGTAAGAAACACGTGTGATTTTTATTTTTATAATTTAGTACACAAGAAATAATACTAAAATTTGTAACTCTAGTATAACGTTTTATATTTTTAAATATTTTTCAAAATACTCATGAAACCGTGGACTTGCAACTATTGCAAGAGTGCATTTGTATACAAAATTGCACATTTATAGCTTTTTTTGTTAGAAACATATGTGATTTTATATTTTATAATTGAATACATACATTAGGTAATAACATACTAAAATTTCATAGCTCTAGTATAATATTTTATATTTTTAAAACATTTTTCAAAAGTACGTCTCATATCATATCCAACCGTCAATTCGCAACTAATAAAATAGAGTATGCAAGTGTGCATTGCCATTTTTAGTTTCTTCTGTTAGAAACATATGTGATTTTATATTTTTATAATTCAGTACACATATTAGAAATAACATAGTTCAATTTCATAACTTTATTACAACGCTTTATATTTTTAAAATATATTTTAAGCCGTCAATTTGTTTTCGTCGCAACGTTTACTACAGTTTTTGTATATAAATAAAACTACAAACAAAACTACTTACTACAATTTAATCATAATTAAATAATATTCACGTAAAACATCCTATTAAACATCATCCGTCAAAAACGTTTGACACTTGACGTATTAGCCACCGTCCATTGTTTTATTTAAATTACGCTTCTACAAAAATGTTCAAATTAAAAATGTAAAGTTTCTACGCGATTTTGAAATAATATCTCACCTTTCCGACAACCTACTGATTAGCACGATTTTTTAAAGACTAAGACTGGCCAAATCGGTTTAGCCGTTTTCGAGTTTTACCGAATCATTTGAACGAGAGCTCCATTTTTATATATAAGATAATATATATATATATATATATATATATATATATATATACATATATATAAATATATAAATAATCATTGTGTTGTTTTCTAAAGGTATGGGCAGTCAGGCCAGCAACCAGGTGATGGCCGGGCAAAATATTAGTGGGGCACAACAAGCAATGTTCCAGAATCAGCAATATGGAAATATGCCTCAAGGTTTGTTTCGCATTTACTTTGGAAAATTAGATTAGATTACAAGATTTGTAAAATTTTGTTCACTTTTCATAGGTATGAACCAAAATTACCCTGGTTACACTGGACAACCTACTAACCAGCAGGCTATGATGGGCGGATTTCAAGGCCAACAGCAGTTTACTAATCAACAGGTAATTTGACTTTGACCAAGTTTCTTAAAATTTATTTCGACTTACAAATTTTTATTTTAGAATACGGCTATGATGAATCAGCAGCAACGCAATGCACATGCAGAATATATGGCGCAGAGGGTGAATAGAGGATCGTATATGCAGCAGGTGAATAGAATTACAAAATTTCTACATATTAGTCGCATTTGTTTTCATAATTAATTTTATATTATTTGTTTTTTTTTCAGCAGCAAGCACCAAATGTGACATGAACACGATGGGTGGACCTGCACCTCCGTATCCAAGGGGCGGTCAACCTGGATCTCAAAATCAAGTACCACAATTTCCTCAGGTAAAAAGTTAAAAAAATACGATTTTATCCATATACGAATCGAAAATAATGTTTTGTATTTATCAAATGACATTTTTTCGGGAATAATTCAGATTTCCAAATTTTAATTCGATACGAAAGTTTTACACCTCACATATTTGCAAAAAAAAAAAAAAAAATAACATTGTAATATATTTGCGATTAAATTTTATGTTTTTATTACAATATAATCATTATTTGTATAAATCGTTTTCTACTTGTCGAGACCTTTTAAACGATACCCCACATGCGATAAAAATACACTCTAAAATTTTTGAAGTAAAACTTCTTTATGCACGTTTACTACAAATTCATTAAAAGTGTATATTTTGTGGACAAATCGCTTAGTTAATTGCAGTATTTGGATAATAGTTAGATTTAAATTTAACCTACTATAACTAATTTAATATTTTAATATTTGATATAAATTTCACGTGTGTGCGTTTATATAAAAGCACTACACTTACTCGAACAAAAGAATTAGTTTGATTGTGCAAAAACAGTAACCAGAGACGTAGAAAAATCATCTACAATCTTATAAAATCCGTCACAAAATTATAAATCTTACACCTTATATTACATCGATTGCTAGTCGAGCGCAAAATAAGTGCTCAAACATAAAAGGGACTGTGTGACGTCACATGTCTGAGCGAACGTTGCCGACGACAATCGTCGAATCTCTAAAACTGCAGTTCCTGTCTATACACAAATATAGTCAACTCTTCATTCTAGTAAAATATTTTTACATTTTAAATACAATGAATAAAATATTTATTTTAATTTAAATGTAATAAATTAAGACAGACACAAGTACGTATTTGTGCTAATTTTACGTTTGCAATAGAAGTATAACTTCAAATTATTACTAACCAATGAACCGAAAAGTGAAATTTTTTTAAGTGTTTTGATATTCGGATTCTATTCAAAAAGACCTTTCAAATGATACCCCACATGCTATAGAAGATACAATCTAAAATTTTTGAAGTGAAACTTCTTTAAGCTCGTTTACTGCAAATTCATTAAAAGTGTATATTTTGTGGACAAATCACATAGTTAATTTTAGTATTTGATACAACTGACATGTACTTGAAAAAAAAAATCAATAACTTTTAGCATTCTGATATTTTTTGCATTTTAGTATGTCTTTCTATCTAATGTTTCTATTACAATATGATCATTTTTTGTGAAAATTGTTTTGTACTCGTCGAGACCTTTTAAACGATACCCCACAAGCCATACAATATGCAATCTAAAATTTTTGAAGCAAAACTTCTTTAAGCTCGTTTACTAAAAATGCGTAAAAAGTGTGTATTTTGCTTTCAAATCACATGTTTTCTTTTAGTACTTGCTACAAAAGTTTCATACTGGACATATTTAGAAAAAAAATGGACGAATTTAAACATTCTAATATTTTTTTGCAATATAATATGGTTATGCATATAATGTTTTTATTTGTATATAATGTATAAAATTCTTTTTTTTTGCGAGAATCATGTTCTACTCGTCGAGACTTTTTAAACGATACCCCACATGCTATAGAGGATACGATCTAAAATGTTTGAAGTAAAACTTCTTTAAGCTCGTTTACTACAAATTCATTAAAAGCGTATATTTTGTAGACAAATCACATAGTTAATGTCAGTTTTTGGATTCTTTTGAAAAGACTTTTCAAACCATACCCAACATGCCAAATAAACTCAATTTAATTTTTTTTATGTAAAACTTCTTCAAGTCGTTTATTAAAAATTCGTCAAAGGTATATATTTTGTGGACATATTACATAGTTAATTGTAGTATTCGGATTCTATTAAAAAATATCTTTCAAACGATACCCAACATGCCAAAAAACACAATCTTAAATTTTTTAAGTAAAACTTCTTTAAGCTCGTTTACTACAAATTCGTAAAACGTGTATATTTTGTGGACAAACCACATAGTTAATTGCAGTATTCGGATACTATTCAAAAATATCTTTTAAACGATACCCAACATGCCAAAAACCACAATCTAACATTTTTGAAGTAAAACTTCTTTAAGCTCGTTTAATAAAAATGCGCAAAAAGTGTATATTTAGTAGACAAATCACATAGTTTATTGCAATATTCGGATTCTATTCAAAAATACCTTTCAAACCATACCCAATCTGCCAAAAAAAACACTATTTAATTTTTTGAAGTAAAACTTCTTTAAGCTCGTTTACTAAAAATCTCTACAAACTTGCCTCAAGCCATAACACAATTTACAACTAGTCTTTTACCTTTCTAGCAAATGAATCCCCAGCAAAGCCAAAGGATGCGCCAGCAGATGTTAGCCCTGCAGCAGCAGCAGCAGCAGCAGGCCCAGCAGCAAGTCCAGCAGCAGGCGATGACCAACACTCAGCAGCAGGGAAGTCCTGCTCTGGTTGCACAGCTGCAAAGACAGCTGAATCAGCCGCAGCAGGCAATGATGAACAGTATTCGCATCAGCCGCCTCCGTATTAAAGAAACCGGTAAAAAAACAGTTTGAACAAAATTTGTAGCTTGATTTTCTTTTTATTTGTCTTGATTTTGTTAAATTAAATTTCATAAATATAAATTTTATAAAAACACAATTTTAAATTGACGTGGGAAAATTAGATTTTTTTTAATCGGGGTAATACATAGGGATAACAGCTCAATGTTATGGCAAGGCCATTGTTACGCTTTAACTTTCATATATTATGCTACTGAATCATACTGTCAAAATGTCGTGTATTTGCTGTGCATTCAGGCAGTTTTACACTGCAACGTCATAAAAGTAACAATCTAAAATTTTGAAGTAAAACTTCTTTAGACTGTTCTGTTACATGTGTAAATTTTGTGGACAAATCACTTAGTTAATTGCAATATCCGGATTCTATTCAAAAAGACCTTCCAAACGATACCCAACATGCCAAATAACACAATTTAATTTTTTAAAGTCACTCGTATGTTATGAAGCTGGGTCAGAAACACTCTGTTATCTAACATCGTTTTTTTGACGTTTGGGCGGTTTTTAGGTTACATTTTTTATGTGACAACTTGAGAAATACGCCTGACTGCATAGCAACCGCAATGGCTTTGTAAATATTAGTATGGAAAGTTCTTCATAACATGGCCTTTCCATAATATTTTTTGAAGTATAAATAGATCGCAATTTAAATTGTGTCCACACTCGATAGAGGCGCCACTAACTGTAGCACGTAAATTAACCCTTGGGTTTAATTCTAGATAAGATTTATTTAAATATATAATATAGATATACCTGGTTATTTTGAGAACAAAATATATGCGTGTAAAATATAAATTACAAATATGTTTTAACAAAAATATATATTAGAAAAAAAATTAAATGTTCAAAGCAGGGTTTCTCAAACTTTTGTCATTTGCGACCCCATTTATGATTGCGAGTTTGTTCAAACGACTTCACACAAATATAAAAAAAGGGAAATTATTATTTTTGATGATTATTTATTAAGAAACAACATACATATATACGTATGTCAATATATAGTTAGGGTCGCGCCCCATAGTTTAAGAAGCCATGATTAAAAGTGATGAAAAAAGTGATAAATTTGAGAATAGTACACGCTCTTTTTCCACCTTATTATTTTTTTTTGTTTGCTCATCAGTAGAGTCCC
The DNA here is from genome assembly GCF_003426905.1 of Ctenocephalides felis. Taxonomy (NCBI): domain Eukaryota; kingdom Metazoa; phylum Arthropoda; class Insecta; order Siphonaptera; family Pulicidae; genus Ctenocephalides; species Ctenocephalides felis. The sequence continues at coordinate 10,278 of NW_020537802.1, forward strand.
TTTTTTAATATCAGTTTGGTCGCCAGTAGAGTCCCTTTACAAAATATTCAATTTATTAAATCATGTTTGCTCGTCAGTAGAGTCCTTTTTTCATTTTCTGTTCTTTATTTATTTTTGTTCCTCAGTAGAGTCCTTTTTTCAATTGCCTTTAATATCAGTTTGGTTGCCAGTAGAGTCCCTTTACTAAATATTCACTTTATCAAATCAAGTTTGCTCGTCAGTAGAGTCCTCTTTTCATTTTTTGTCCTTCATTTATTTTTGTTCCTCAGTAAAGTCCTTTTTTCATTTTCTGTCCTTTATTTATTTTTGTTCCTCAGTAGAGTCCCTTTTCCATTTTGTCTTTTATTTTTAGTTTGCTCGTCAGTAGAGTCCTTTTTTCCATTTCCTGACAATTATTGACCAGTTTGCTTGTTAGTAGAGTCTTTTTTTCATTTCTTGTCTTCAATTTCAGTTTGCTTGTCAGTAAAGTCCTTTTTCCTTTTTTGTCTTTTATTTATTTTTGTTCCTCAGTAAAGTCCCTTTTTCATTTTTTGTCTTTCATTTTAGTTTGCTGAGTTCTTTTTTCATTTCTTGCCTTTTATTTAAGTCATTTTTTTCATTTCTTGTCGTTTATTCCATTTGCTCGTCAGTGGAGTCCTTTTCCATCTCTTATCTTTAATTTCAGTTTCCTTGTCAGTAGAGTCCTTTATTACTTTTATTATTTATAATGCTTATATTTTCGTGAAAATCATTTTCTACTCATCGAGACCTTTTAAACGATACCCCACAAGCCATACAATATACAATCTTAAATTTTTGAAGTAAAACTTCTTCAAGCTCGTTTAATAAAAATGCGTAAAAAGTGTGCATCTTATGGATAAATTACATAGTTAATTGCAGTATTCGGGTTCTATTCAAAAAGACCTTTCAAACGACACCCAACATGCTAAAAAAACACAATTTAAAATTTCTGAAGTAAAACTTCTTTAAGCTCGTTTACTACAAATTTATTAAAAGTGTATATTTTGTTGACAAATCTCATAATTAATTTTAGTATTTGTTACGAAAGTTTTACATCTCACATATTTAAAAAAAAATTGATGAATTTTAACATTCATTTAAATTTAATTAATTTATAAATTTATGTATTTAAATGATTACAAAATAATCATTTTTTCGTGAAAATCGTTTTCTACTCGTCGAGACCTCTTAAACGATACCCCACAATAAAAGATCATCGCCATAAAAGAAACGATCTAAAATTTTTGAAGTAAAACTTCTTTAAGCTTGTTTAGTAAAAATGCGTGAAAAGTGTATATTTTGTGGACAAATCACATAGTTAATTTCAGTATTTGTTACGAAAGTTTTATACTACACATATTTGAAAAACAATTCGATAAATTTTAACATTCTAATATTTTTTGCAATAAAGTTTTATATATTTATTACAATATGATCATTTTTTTGTGAAAATCGTCTTCTACTGGAGACCTTTTAAATGATACCCCAAAAGCCATAAAAGAAACGATCTAAAATTTTTGAAGTAAAACTTCTTTAGACTGCTCTGCTACAATTTATTGGTTTTTACTATCTTATTTTTCCTTTAAATTAGAAAATAAGCTTAATCGAGAATAAATTTTACAAATCTACAAATTTTTGGTTGTTACTATCTTATTTCACGTTAAAATAATATAATAAACTTATTCGAGAAAAAATCCATTAGCTTTGAAAATTGAGCGCAGTTAGACCCTCTGTTGAGTGCGGAGAACACTAAAAAGGAGGATAAAGCACATTTGTTCTTTATTAACATCTTAGGTTATTTATTTCAGAAAAAAACTGTTTAGGTGTAAAATACTCTTCCATGCCCTAAAACAAAGTTCAAAATTATTATTAAGACCAAAAATAAAACATTTTATTAGTACCCTTAATGATGTATTACCCCTAAATTAATATTACAAACTGACCGGGCTTTATAAAGTAGCATTGTCATGGCAACGCTGTCTTATGCTTGTTTCTTTTTCGTGAAACTGTGAAAATGTCTATCTATTTGCCGTGCAATCAGGCGTATTTTACATATAAACAAAGCAAGGAAGATGCATCATCGAAAATTCTGTTATCGAACATGCCCCCGTACTTGTTTTTTTGTAAAATACTCTTGATCGCACCGCAAATAGATAAACACTTTTACAGTTTCACTAACAAAAAACAAGCATAAGATAGCGCTATTTTATGAGGCAGAATTACCCCTTGAATTTTATATTTATTTACAAAATCAGGGATTAATTTAGGGATAAAATAAAAATGTTATGGTGGGTCTATCTTCGTATGAGTTTGTAGTAAAGTCAAAAAACTTTTTAGACTCATAAATTTAACTTTACGTATGTGTTATCAGAAAGTTGCACTTACCATAAAATTATTATTTGATGTTATTACGTTTTGGAGGTTAGGTTTTATATCTTTATGAAGTTTGTGCATTTTGAAGGTTAGGTTTAATGTGTTTATGACGTTTGTGCATTTTGGAGGTTATATTTTATGTGTAGCTTTTTATTACATAGATTTATGACAGTTTCTTACTACCGACTCATACGAAGATAGACCCACAATATAGCATTTATCCTAAATTTGACCTCTTGATCACTTTTAGCTAGTAATTAAATTGGATGTAAATTTTATGAGGCAGAATTTTCCCCTGAATTTGTATTTATTACTAAATTAAGGGTTAATTTAGGGATAAAATATAAATGTTATGGTGGGTCTATCTTCGTATGAGTTTGTAGTAATAAAAGTCAAAAAACTTTTAGACACCTTAAAATCTAACTTTACGTATGTGTTATCAGAAAGTTGCACTTATAATAAAATTGTTATTTTAAGTTTATGCATTTTGGAGGTTAGATTTAATGTGTTTATGAAGTTTGTGCATTTTGAAGGTTAGGTTTTATGTGTTTACGCAGCAAATACATAGATTTTTAACAGTTTCTTACTACCGACTCATACGAAGATAGACCCACAATACAGCATTTCTATTTTATCCTAAATTTGACCACTTGATCACTTTTAGCTAGTAATTAAATTGGATGTAAATTTTATGAGGCAGAATTTCCCCTGAATTTGTATTTATTTACAAAATTAAGGGTTAATTTAGGGATAAAATATAAATGTTATGGTGGGTCTATCTTCGTATGAGTTTGTAGTAATAAAAGTCAAAAAACTTTTAGACACCTTAAAATCTAACTTTACGTATGTGTTATCAGAAAGTTGCACTTATAATAAAATTGTTATTTTAAGTTTATGCATTTTGGAGGTTAGATTTAATGTGTTTTATGAAGTTTTGTGCATTTTGAAGGTTAGGTTTTATGTGTTTACGCAGCAAATACATAGATTTTTTACAGTTTCTTACTACCGACTCATACGAAATAGACCCACAATACAGCATTTCTATTTTATCCTAAATTTGACCACTTGATCACTTTTAGCTAGTAATTAAATTGGATGTAAATTTTATGAGGCAGAATTTTCCCCTGAATTTGTATTTATTTACAAAATTAAGGGTTAATTTAGGGATAAAATATAAATGTTATGGTGGGTCTATCTTCGTATGAGTTTGTAGTAATAAAAGTCAAAAAACTTTTAGACACCTTAAAATCTAACTTTACGTATGTGTTATCAGAAAGTTGCACTTATAATAAAATTGTTATTTTACATTTGTACCTTTTGGAGGTTATGTTTTATGTGTTTTCGCACCAAATACATAGATTTGTAACAGTTTCTTACTACCAACTCATACACAGATAGACCCGTAACATTTCTTTTTTATCCTAGAATTTTTATTTGAAGTTTGTGCATTTTGGAGGTTAGGCTTTATGTGTTTACGCACCAAATACATAGATTTATACAGTTTTTCTTACTCAACGAAGATAGACCCATAAAATTTCTATTTTATCCTAAAATTGACCCTTTAAAATTACCTTTAGCAAAGTATCTAATTTAGATGTAAATTTTAACAATAGTTTTAAATATAATTAGTTAATTTTAAATTAATACAAAACGACTAATGGATGTTTTAAAATTTTATTATAAAAGATAACTTAATTTTTTATGATGTATTATGATGCTAAAATATGTACACAGGTTTTAATTGTAAATTAATTAGTAATAAGGTAACTGATGCAGATTTAATTTAATTTAATATTTTATTAGTTTTAATATATATATATATATATATATATATATATTATTTTAATAATGTGGACGAGAGATTTTATACAAGTCTTCGAGGCAAAATACAATGTTTAAATGATAATGAAAATACATCTGACTTATTATTATTAACTTCCCGTAGGGTAAGTTATTGTAGTCGTCCAAAAATCGAAAATGAAATTTTTGCACATCTTCACGTTTCCGAGGTTTCTGAACTTCTGGCATACCTAAGATAAAATGCATGTGTTTGTGTGTGTGTGTGTGTGTTTTGCATGTCCGCATTTTTTCGTCCACGTTTTCGGAAGCAAGGATCAATCGTTTCGAATGATTCATTTACCATTCGATCCCTATTGATAGGGAGATGTGCTGATTAGTTTTTTGGCTAAGGCAGGTCCAGCCGTTACGGAGATACAGAGCAAAGAGTGTAGAAAATACAAATCGAGTTTTTGAGAGAACGAAGAATCCGATTTCAATGATTTAAGAAACATTTTATTTGTATTGACGAAATGAAGAATTTATTACATTTTTACGAAGGCAGGTACAGCGGTTTAGGAGATGCAGAAAAAAAGTCGAAAAAATGTCATTTCGGGGTTAAAAATGATATTTTTGTGGCGATTTTATTAATGTTGATCAACCGATTTGAATGATTCAAAAAACATTCGATTCCTATTGATGGCTAAAGAGTTTTTGGCAAAGGCAGGTCCAACTGTTTCGGAAACACGTTGTAAAGGCTATTCAGTTTTTGAGAGAAAGGATTTGAGAACAATCGATTTGAATGATTCAACTGTTTTGATTTTTTTTTTCAGTTATGAAAATTTTTTTAAAGTTCGTAATTTTTTTGGAATTTTGGAAAAATCGATTTTTTCAAATTTGTGGAGAATTTGGATATTTTTGAAAATGTTCGATTTTTTTTGAAAATTTTTAAATATCCTCAAATTTTTGTAAGAAATCGTTTTTTTTTAACAAAAATTTGATTTTTTTTTTAATTTTTTAAAATTTAGATTTTTTTTTTGAAAATGATGAAAATTTCGATATTTTGGATTTTTCGTAACTTCTGTGTGTATGTGAATTTAAAAAGGACAAGCAACTTGAAAAACTGTTGGGAAAATTACAAAAAGGACTCTACTGACGAGTAAATTTTATATCTAGAGAGAAAATTAGAAGAAAAGGGACTCTACTGACGAGCAAATTTAATATCTAGAGAGGAAATTAGAAGAAGAGGATTCTACTGACGAGCAAATTTAATATCTAGAAAGAAGAATAGACGAAAAGGACTCTACTGACGAGCAAATTTAATATCTAGATGGAAAATTATTAGAAAAAGGACTCTACAAGACGAGCAAATTAGAAGAAAAGGACTTTACTGACAAGCAAATTTATTATCTAGAGAGGAAATTAGAAGAAAGGGAGTCTACAGACGAGCAAATTTAGTACCTAGAGACAAAATTAGAGGAAAAGGACTCTACTTACGAGCAAAACTAAGAAAAATGAAAAATGACTGCAAAATCCGATCTAGTAATGCTCCTGCATGATTATTTAAAATCTTATTATTTTTGTTGTTTCTCTATAAAGATGAAAATAACGTTCCAGAAACCATTTCAGAACATGTTAGGGAAAATAAAGTTTTAGAAAAAGACAGAAAGTAAGAGATTTTTCTATTAATCATCATGCAGAAGAATTACTAGATCGATGATTTTATCGTTTTCTTTATTTTTCTCCTTTTTTCGCAACTTTTTTTTTATTTTGTGGACCCTATGATCATTACAATTATTATGGTTGATTCACTTCAAAAAGGGAATTATATTGGGAGGCAGGAAAACAAGTAGACATGTAAACAGGTATACAGGTGAATTATATACCAATCAAATTACTATTAATTTTCATTTTCTCTCAAGGCGAAATGCCACTTGCACCTAGTTCAGTATTTTCAGGACAAAGAAAACAATAATGTTATATCCGGAACTGAAGATGACATTGGTTATAGATCAAGAAGGTGACGAGATTCGAGAATAAGAACAAGGTAATTTTTTTTCTGACTTTTTACTAGTTAAATAATTTATTCATCAATGTACAAAAATTATTACTTCATATTATCAAAGAAATTTTTAAAAGTGCTTTCTGTATTCTTATTCTAATAAAAAAGACCGTTTAAACGATACCCCACATGATATAAAACGTACAATCTAAAATTTTTGAAGTAAAACTTCTTTAAGCTAGTTTATTAAAGATGCATGAAAAGTGTATATTTTGTGGACAAATCGCATAATTACAAAAGTTTTATACTTGACACACTTGAAAGAAAAGCGCAATAAATTTTAACATTCTTATATTTTTTGCATTAAAGTATGGTTTTGTATCAAATGTTTTTATTCCAATATGATAATTTTTTGAGAAAATCGTGTTCTACTCGTTGAGACCTTTCAAACGATACCCCACATGATATAAAAGATACAATGTAAAAATTTTGAAGTAAAACTTCTTTACTCATCTTTGCTATAAATTCGTAAAGAGTATAATTTGTGGACAAATCACATAAGTAATTTTAGTATTCGCTACACAAGTTTACACACCTCACATTTTTTACATAAAAAATCGATAAATTTTAACATTCTGATATTTTTTGCATTAAAGTATGGTTTTGTATCTAATGTTTTTTATTCCAATATGATAATTTTTTGAGAAAATCGTGTTCTACTCGTTGAGACCTTTCAAACGATACCCCACATGATATAAAAGATACAATGAAAAAATTTTGAAGTAAAACTTCTTTAAGATCGTTTACTAGAAATTCATTAAAAGTGTATATTTTGTGGACAAATTACATAGTTAATTGCAGTATTCATATTCTATTGAAAAAGACCTTTCAAACGACACCCAACATGCCGAAAAAATACAACTTAAATTTTATGAAGTAAAACTTTTTTAAGATCGTTTACTACAAATTTATTAAATAGTTATATTTTGTGAAAAAACCATATGGTTAATTTCAAAATTTGGATTTTCTTGAAAAAGACCTTTTAAACGACACCCAATATGCCAAAAAACCGCAATTTAATTTTTTAAGCAAAACTTCTTTAAGCTCGTTTACTACAAATTTGAAAAAAGTGTATATTTTGTGGACAAACTACATAGTATTCACTACGAAAATTTTACACGAAATTGATATACTTGTTTATCTATGTTTACACCTTACATATTAAAAAAAAAATCTTATATTTGTTGCAATAAAATATTACGTTTTTATTACAATATACATAATTATTTTTTCGTGGTAATCGTTATCTACTCATCGAGACCTTTTAAACGATACCCCACAAGCCATATAAGATACAATCTAAATTTTTGAAGTAAAACTTCTTTAAGCTCGTTTAATAAAAATGCGTAAAAAGTGTATATTTTGTGGACAAATTTTCTTTCTTATGATTCTTTACTATTTAAAATCATAATCCAACACAAACAAACACACAATTTAAAAAGAAAATAATTTATTCATAATTATACAAAAATTATTACTTCATAATATCACTTAATATTATTTTTCATGAAAAACGACGATACTCTTGGTTCCACTTGCAGCCTTGCCCCAAGCCTTCTCTTTCGCAGAAGGAGCCTTCGGTTTTTCTACTTTAATCGGCATTACAAAGTCTTCGGTATCTTTTTCTAATTTGATTTTCTTTGTGTTTTTATCATTTGTCGCTAAAGATTTTCTTTTTTGATTGTCTGGTTGTTCGGTTTCGGGAATTCCTAGATGAACTTTTAACATTTTGCTTAAATCGTAATTTATGTACTCGGATATTATGCCGAAGGCGTAGGCTTTGTAATCATCTGGAAAAAATATAATGATACAAATATATATATATATATATATATATATATATATATATATATATATATATATATACGAGTATAACAGAATCTTCGATGATGCATGAATCTGACTTGCTTGTTTATATGTATAATAAACAAATGTGCTTTACCCTGTTTTAGTGTTCTCCGCACTCAACAGAGGGTCTAACTGTGCTCAATTTTCAAAGCTAGTAGATTTATTTTGGAATAAGTTTATTAGATTATTTGAACGTGAAATAAGATAGGAAAAAACATAAAATTTGTTGTAAAATTTATTCTCGATTAAGCTTATTTTATTACTTAAAGAAAAAATAAGATAGTAAAAACCAAAAGATTGTAACAGAGCAGTCTAAAGAAGTTTTACTTCAAAATTTTTAGATCGTATCTTGTATGGCTTTTGGGGTATCGTTTGAAAGGTGTAGGCGAGTAGAAAACGATTTTGCACAATAAAATGATTATATTGTAAAGAAACGTAATATTATATTGCAAAAAATATTAGAATGTTAAAATTTGTTTTTTTAATATGTATAGTATAAATCTTTTTGAACAAATACTAAAATTAAATATATGATTTGTCCACAAAATGTACACTTTTTACAAATTTGTACTAAACGAGCTTAAAGAAGTTTTACTTCAAAATATTTAGATCGTTTATTTTATTGCTTGTGGGGTATCGTTTAAAAGGTCTCGACGAGTAGAAAACGATTTTCTCAAACAAATGATCATAATATAATGAAAACATTATATAATACATAACCATAATTTATTGTAAAAAATTCCAGACTGTTAAAATTCATCGATTTTTTTTTTTCAAATATGTGAGATGTAAAACTTTCGTAACAAATACTAAAATTAACTATGAGATTTGCCCACAAAATATACACTTTTAATAAATTTTTAAACTTCATTCTAAAATTTGAAAGGTATATTTGAATAGAATCCGAATACTGCAATTAACTATGCGATTTATCCATAAAATGCACACTTTTTACGCATTTTTATTAAACGAGCTTAAAGAAGTGTTACTTCAAAAAAATTAAATTGTGTTTTTTGGCATGCTGAGTATCATTTGAAAGGTATTTTTGAATAGAATCCGAATACTGCAATTAACTATGTAATTTATCCACGACTTGCACACGTTTTAACGCATTTTATTAAACGAGCTTGAAGAAGTTTTACTTCAAAAATTTTAGATTGTACGTTTTATAGCATGTGGGGTATCGTTTAAAAGGTCTCGACGAGTAGATTTTCAAGAAATTATAAACATTATAAATAATAAAAGTGATAACGGACTCTACTGACGAGCAAACTGAAATTAAAGACAAGAGATGGAAAAGGACTCTACTGACAAGCAAATAGAATAAATGACAAGAAATGTAATAAATGACTTAAATAAAAGGCAAGAAGTGAAAAAAGGACTCTACTGACGAGCAAACTAAAATGAAAGACAAAAAATGAAAAAGGGACTTTACTGAGGAACAAAAATAAATAAAAAACAAAAAATGAAAAAGGACTCTACTGACAAGCAAACTGAAATTGAAGACAAAAAATTAAAAGAGACTCTATTGACACATAAACTAAAATTAAAATTTTAGTTTTTTCATATTATATATTATATAAATCTTACCTAGAATTGAACCCAAGGGTTAATTTACGTGCTACAGTTAGTGGCGCCTCTATCGAGTGCGGAAACAATTTAAATTGCAATCTATTTATACTTCTAAAAATGTTATGGCAAGGCCATGTTACGAAGAACTTTCCATACTAAATATTGACAAGAGCCATGCATTGCATTCATACATCATTACAGAAGAATTTTATATATGATATATATATATATATATATATATATATATATATATAATATATAATATATATTTACCATCACAATCTGAAACATCAGCTTCACTTTTAACAAACGAAGCAGACACTGCTCCACTCCCCACATGCAATTTTTTATTTTTCAAACCTTTGCAATGAGATTAACTTTTGTAGCTAACCAGGACAGGCATTTTTCTTTATTAAATTTATATGCCTAAAATATAAAATAAAATAAAATACAAGTAATTATTAATATTAATTTTATAAACAAAAATATTTGCAGGTCCAAAATTACATTCAAGTCCTGAGATCCTTTTCTATCAGCAACTAAACTAAGTTGTTCTGGGGAAGAACATTTTAATAACCTGTCGGTTGCTGGAAAATCTGGATCTTTTAATATTTGATCTAAGGGGGACGCTTGATTTAAACAGGACTCATATAGATATGGAAGGACTAAAAAAAGTGAGTAAAATTATTGTTTTACACACACATAATATATATATATATATATATGTATCATTTATCATATATATGTATCATTTATCATATATCCCTTACTTAAAAATAAAGGATCAATAGGCGTCGACAAATATAAATTCCCATTTGAAGCCACAGTGTCATTTATAAACCACGAACGCTTTGATTCAGAAAACGACATCACTTCTTGTATTTCATGTTGTTTATTGAAAACAAATAAACTTTTCTTGCCGGTGCCTGGGTGCTTCAAAGGAACTATTTCTAAACTGCAACAGTCACCGATGTAAGAATCTATACCAAAAAATAAATAAAATAATTGAAGAAAGATTTTATCACGTTGTGTAAATAGTATATCTTACCTTGTAGTAAAAATATCCACGTCATTATTGACTAGTTTTAATTATATATTAATAGTACTTACAAAATTAATTAAAAATAATGTAATGTTAGGTTAGGTCAGGTTTAAATTTACTATCCACTATATTTTTACTTATATTATATTTATATCATAATTTTATTAACAGGACTTCATTTTAAAATGTTTTTATTTCAATTTATAGTCAGTTTCTGTCACTTTTTTGTGATTTTTTTTACACTTTTGGCGGTATTTTAATTGTACCATAAATTATTCTTGTAGATACACACTCCATTGACAGTTGATTGAAACGTCAAAGTTGAACATAACCTCAAAAAAGATTCAATAATTTAATAAGTAAAATAGTATAATTTATTAAATTAAAAGCGGATTTGAGTGCATTATTAGATATTTATGACTTAGTTAAACTATTTACGTCATGATTGGCTTAGTATTACCTAATAGTAATTGTGAAAATTGAACTTTGTTTTGTGTCTGTGCACTGTCAAATTTAAATTTGTCTTGCCAACTTCATTGCAGTTTTCTAATATATGCTAAAAGGTCCAAAAAATGATAAAACATGAATTTAAAATTTGATTTAATGTTGGAAATTGATATTTTTTGAAATTTTTGTAAAATATTTAAATTTATCATTAATAATTAATTTTTTTTATATACATTTTATTGAGACAATTGGATTTGTGACTGTTTTCAACTGTCAAATTTGAAATTTGTAAGTCAATGTTGAGTACTTTCATTTATATATAAATTTAATTTTGATATCTAATATGTTTTTAATATAATTTACAATCTATTTGTGTACTTTTTAATTTTTTCACTTTATTTACGTTTATAATATAAATTATTGTGTTAATTGACATTGACAGTGACGGGTGACACTTGACAGTTGTCAGTTGAGTTGAATAACGTCAAAGTTCAAGTTAAACATAATCTCAAATTTTTAATAAAACTGCAAATATTCAATCATTTTCATTATAAATAACAGATTCGTATTTATAATTACTAATAATATTAATTTTATATTAAATAACAGCCGAATTAAAAAAACATTAGTTATATCAATTTATCTTGACAACTTCACTATGGTTCTAATATATGCAAAACTGTCACAAAAATGATAAAATATGAATTTAAATATTAAAAATTAATATTTTTTGTAGACTATAATTTATTATTAGCAAAATATTGTATATCTAAAGCATAAAGCGATTTTATTTAGATAGATCAACAATTGTTTACGATTTAAATTAATATTTTTACACGAATCGTTTTGCGGTTGACAGTTGTTAGTTGACAGTTTGTAACCGACCATATTGGAAATCAAAAATATGATTTGGTTCATTTTTTATATATGTTTATATTCTTTAAATTGTTTTAACACGTATATATTATTATATATCATAGAAAGCTAATAAAATTATGTACAAATCTGTATATAGTAATTTAAAACTCATTTGCTTCTAAAACTTATAAATAAATTTTATAAACATTAAATTTTAAATCGTACCAAAATGGCGGTTGTGTCAGTTCATAATAAACACTCTTGTGATAAAAATATAAAAACTTATTAACACTTAGTACCACGTATTAAGTGTTAATATTAAATAAACTTTAATATTATCCATATATAATTAATTTATATTCATTTATATTATCATTTATCATATCGATATTTAGTAAAGTTTATAGGTTATCTTCAGGTGATGCAATATTTGACACTTGGTGACACATGTCTTAACCACAAAATTGTTCGCATTTATTTATTGTAATATTTTATTTAATTTTAATCTAATTGTAGTGTTTAAAAGTGCAACAAATAAATTTAAATAATGCCTACTATTGGTGTGAAACGAGATTTATTGTTTAAGGCTTTGGGGAAAGAATACAGTAAGTGATAAATGAACTAGATAAGAAAAACATTTATAAATAAAATGTAAATGAAATCATTGTTTAAAATTGTATAAAGTAGCCTTAGTAGATGACAAAACTTTTATAGATTAGTGTAATTATTTATTATTATATTTGGTTATTAAGTTTGCAAAAGTTTTGCCGTGAACATATGTTACAAGACCTAGCTCTATTGACTTAATCTTTATATTTTCTTTCAGCCGAAGAAGAGTTCCAAAATCTGTGTTTTGCCTTTGGGTTGGAACTTGATGAAGTGGTGAGTAAA